>NC_134358.1:347390228-347512728 GCF_048569485.1 Anomaloglossus baeobatrachus
TTATTTTCTGCCAAAGGGGTAGCATCAATGCCCCTTAAAGGAATAGGAGTTTGCAAAGGAACCAGGGGAAACCACAATCCCTAGCAAACCCAAAATCCATCAAATTGAGTGCTGCGCCTGAGTCCACAAAGGCCAATGCAGAAAAGGAAGACATTGAGCAAATCAATGTGACAGACAAAAGAAACTTTGGTTGCAAAGAACCCACAGTAACAGAAGTAGCCAATCTCCTTTCACATTTAGGGCAGACAGAGATATTATGAGAAGCGTCTCCACAATAGAAGCACAGTCTATTCTTCCGTCTGAACCCCTGCCGACTAGCAGTAGAAAGGACCCTATCACACTACATAGGCTCCAGAGGCTGTTCCACAGGCACAAAACCAGCAGGTATCCTCCTGCACTCACGTAACCGCCTATCAATCTGAATGGCTAAGGTCATAGAGGCATCTAGACCAGAAGGGACGGGGAATCCCACCATTACATCCTTCACAGTATCAGCAATACCCTTCCGAAAAAGAGCCGCAAGCGCGTCATCATTCCATTTGATAAGGACCGCCCACTTTCGAAATTTCTGACAAAGTTTCTGCAGAATCCAAACCCTGAGTTAAGGACAACAAGGCCTTTTCTGCTTGGTCTACAATATTTGGTTCGTCATATAATAAACCCAAGGCCTAAAAAAAGGAGTCCACATCACTGAGAATCGGATCATCAGATGCCAAAGAGAAGGCCCAGTCCTGAGGGTCACCACGCAGCAGGGAGATGACAATCTTAACCTGCTGTACGGGATTCCCTGAAGACATAGGGTGCAGGTCAAAAAATAATTTACAATTATTTTTGAAGCTCAAAAATCTCGACCGATCTCCCGAAAAAAATTCAGGAACGGGAATCTTAGGCTCTGCAAGGGGAGTCTGTGCAAGATAAGACTCTATACGACGAACCTTAGCATCAAGATGAGCAACAACCCAATTTATCCATGCTAGAAAAAAGAAATCTTCCACGGAACCCAAAGAAGAAGAGAAAAAAACACAAAAAAAAACCAAAACCTCTCAGCAGATGTCTTTTTTTTTTTTCCCCCATTCCTCCTTCTTAAGAGTACTCTTTAAATTTGTTGGCTGGATGTACTGTTATGATCCGGAACCATGGAAGACCACCATAAATCATTGGCAAAATTTGACAAGAGCATTGGCAACTAATCTGGCCGCGATCCCCTTACTAACCATAAACTAACATCCTGTGCACCGAGAACCCAGCTGGAGAACTAGCTATCCGAAAGGAAGGAAAGATGAATAACTCTCTGCCTCAGAAAATAGATAAAGAATAACAAGCCCCCCACATTCAAAGACTGTGGTGATATAGGAAAACATAATAGACAGATGCAGATAGTTTATAGGATTAGCAAAAGGTGAGGCCCTATTGACTAAATAGGACAAGACAGGAAAGGGACTGATGGTGGCCAGAGAAAAACCCTGCAAAAATCCAAAAACTTGATAGTACAAAAAAGCCCTCAGATCGCTAGATCTGAACTCCGTCCTATACCAGGCGCTCTTGTCATACCAATGAGCAGAAAGCAGGAACTATTACAAATTCAAGAAGCAACACACACATGGACTTATAGGAGCAATACTTCAAACATAGCTGCAGGGAGCTTCCCAGCAAAGCAACTGAGAGGGAAGATCCCTGCATGCAAATAAACTGAAATCAACCATAGTAAATGACAAACTCAGATAAGAGCAAAAAGAACCAAACAACAAATAAAGAGCCAAGCACTTATCTGGGGTAGATGTGGTCGGGAGCAGGATGAAGCAGGCTGGTGAACAAAGAACAACTGACATCCGGCATAGCCTGCTATCAGACCAGGGTGTTGTGAATGTTAGTTATGTCTTGGCTGCTGGGAGGCTCCCTCTGGTGGCCAGGAAGGGTTTGGACAGAGACCAGGTGGGTTGTGCAGTGGGTGTTTCCTTTCCTAATTCTCTGCTTATTTAAGTCCTGGTCTGATTGCAGGCTGTTGCCGGATGTCAGTTGTACTTTGTATTTTCAGCCTGCTTAATCCAGCTCTGCACCACATCTTCCCCAGATAAGTGCTTGCTCTTTGTCTTCCTTTTCTGCATTTGCCTTTGTGGACTCAGGGGCAGCCCTCAATTTGATGGATTTTGGGTTTGCTAGGGATTGTGGTTTTCCCATGGTTCCTTTGCAAACTCCTATTCCTTTAAGGGGCATTGATGCTACCCCTTTGGCAGAACATAAACCCCAATTTTGGACCCAGGTGCCTATGAGAGTTGTACCAGCGCATCAGGAGACTTGTACATTTTTAGTATTGCATAATCTACAGGATACCTTGGTACTGGGATTTCCGTGGTTGCAGACCCATAATCCGGTTCTTGACTGGAGATCCTTATCGGTAGTTAGTTGGGGTTGTCAAGGTTTGCATCAGGACCTTTCCGTGTCATCCACGTCTGCTCAGGCAGTTGATGTTCCAGCTTTCTTGTCTGATTTCCGTGATGTATTTAATGACCAGGAATCTGATTTTCTGCCCCCACACCGGGACTGTGACTGTGCCATTGAGTTGGTGCCCGGTTGTAAATTTCCCAAGGGGCGGATTTTCAACTTGTCTGTGCCCGAACATGATGCCATGCGGTCATACATCAGAGAATCATTGGAGAAGGGGCACATTCGGCCCTCATCTTCTCCTTTGGGTGCTGGCTTCTTCTTTGTTGCTAAGAAAGATGGTTCGTTGAGGCCTTGTATTGATTACCGTCTTCTTAATAAAATTACAGTCAAATATCAGTACCCTTTGCCTCTGATGTCTGATCTGTTCTCTAGAGTGCAGAGTGCCAAATGGTTTACGAAACTGGATCTCAAGCGTGCGTATAATCTCATCCGTATTAAGGAGGGTGATGAATGGAAGACGGCTTTTAATACTCCTGAGGGGCATTTTGAGTACCTAGTGATGCCTTTTGGGCTCACTAATGCACCCTCCGTCTTCCAGGCCTTCATGAATGATATTTTTCGGGACCTTATTGGTAAATTTTTGATTGTGTATTTGGATGACATCTTGATTTTTTCTCATGATTGGGACTCTCATGTTGGGCAAGTACGGGAGATTTTTCAGATACTTAAGGATAATGCACTGTACGTTAAGGGGTCAAAGTGCCTCTTTGGGGTGCAAAGGATTTCCTTTTTGGGCTTCATCCTGTCTCCCTCCGCTATTGAAATGGACCTGGTTAAGGTTCAGGCTATTTACGACTGGGTGCAACCGACTTCTCTAAAATCCCTGCAGCGGTTTTTGGGGTTTGATAATTTTTACCGTAAATTTATAGCCAATTTTTCTGCCATTGTCAAACCTTTGACAGATTTGACAAAGAAGGGAGCTGATGCTGAGCATTGGACCCCTGAGGCTATTGTGGCCTTCCAGGAGCTTAAAAGGCGATTCACTTCTGCCCCAGTTCTGCAGCAACCTGATGTGTCTCGCCCATTTAAAGTTGAGATCGATGCCTCAGAGATCGGAGCAGGTGCTGTTCTGTCTCAACGAGACGCTACTTTGGGTAAACTTAAGCCCTATGCCTTTTTCTCTCGGAAGTTTGCTCCTTCTGAACGGAATTATGATGTGGGGAACCGGGAATTATTGGCTATGAAGTGGGCATTTGAAGAGTGGAGGCATTGGTTGGAGGGGGCTAGGCATCAAGTGGTGATGCTTACGGACCACAAGAATCTCATCTATCTGGAATCTGCCAAGAGGTTGAATCCTCGGCAGGCCAGGTGGGCTTTGTTTTTTACCCGGTTTAATTTTGTGGTCTCTTTTTTGCCGGGCACCAAGAATGTTAAGGCCGATGCCCTTTCCAGGAGTTTCTGCGCTGACTCTTTGGAGGTTGTCGAACCGTCTACTATCCTGAATGATGGTGTAGTTTTCTCGGCTATTTCGCCTGATCTGCGGTTGGCACTGGCGGAATTTCAGGGGGATAAACCTGAGAGATGTCCTACAGGGAAACTGTTTGTCCCAGACCAATGGAGAGACCGAGTTGTCTCTGAGGTTCATTGCTCTGTTTTGGCGGGTCATCCTGGCATTTTTGGTACTCGGGATCTTGTGAGACGCTCTTTTTGGTGGCCTTCCCTGTCCCGAGATGTCCGTCATTTTGTGCAGTCGTGTGGAGTTTGTTCTAGGTCCAAGCCCTGTTGTTCACGTTCTAGTGGGCTATTATTGCCTTTGCCTGTACCTAAGAAACCTTGGACGCACATCTCTATGGATTTTATTTCAGAGCTTCCCGTCTCTCAGAAAATGACTGTGATTTGGGTGATCTGTGACAGATTCTCCAAGATGGTCCACTTGGTTCCCCTATCTAAGTTGCCGTCTTCATCAGAGTTGGTGCCTTTGTTTTTGCAACATGTTGTCCGTTTGCATAGTATTCCCGAAAACATTGTTTCTGACAGAGGGGTGCAGTTTGTATCCAGGTTTTGGAGGATTTTTTGCTCCAAATTGGGTGTTCAGCTGTCTTTCTCCTCGGCGTTTCATCCCCAGACAAACGGTCAGACTGAAAGGGCTAACCAGACCCTGGAGACCTATTTACGGTGTTTTGTTTCTGCGGATCAGGATGACTGGGTTTCGTTTTTGCCTTTGGCTGAATTTGCCCTTAACAATAGAGCTAGCTCTACCACGTTGGTGTCCCCCTTTTTCTGCAATTGTGGGTATCACCCCAGGTTCCTCTCAGGGCAGCTTGAGGCGTCTGACTGTCCGGGGGTGGATTCGGTGGTCGACAGAATGCAGCAGATTTGGGGGCAGGTAGTGGATAAATTGTTTCAGTCCCAAGAAACTGCCCAAAAGTTTTGCCAACCGGCGTCGGACTGTTGGTCCCCAGTTTAAAGTAGGGGACATGGTGTGGTTGTCCTCTAAAAATATTCCTATGAGAGTTCCGTCTCCTAAATTTAAGCCCAGATTTATTGGACCTTATAAGATTTCGGAGATTATTAATCCTGTATCTTTCCGTTTGACTCTTCCTGCGTCATTTAAGATTCACAATGTCTTCCATAAGTCCTTGTTGAAGAAACATGTGGAGCCGGCAGTTCCTGCAGCAGCGCCTCCTGACCCTGTTTTGGTACAAGGGGAACTGGAGTATGAGGTCGAAAAAATTCTGGATTCCCGTCGCAGTAGGCGTCAGCTTCAGTACCTTGTGAACTGGAGGGGTTATGGGCAGGAGGATAACTCTTGGGTTGTGGCTTCTGACATTCATGCGGACAGGTTGGTTCGCGCCTTCCATCATGCTCATCCCGAGCGACCCGGTGGCGTGGGTGAGGGTTCAGTGACCCCTCCTCAAGGGGGGGGTACTGTTGTGAATGTTAATTATGTCTTGGCTGCTGGGAGGCTCCCTCTGGTGGCCAGGAAGGGTTTGGACAGAGACCAGGTGGGTTGTGCAGTGGGTGTTTCCTTTCCTAATTTTCTGCTTATTTAAGTCCTGGTCTGATTGCAGGCTGTTGCCGGATGTCAGTTGTACTTTGTATTTTCAGCCTGCTTAATCCAGCTCTGCACCACATCTTCCACAGATAAGTGCTTGCTCTTTATTTATTGTCTGGTTCTTTTGTTTATCTGGGTTTGTCATTTGTTGTGGTTGGTTTGTTTATTTCCTTCCAGGGATTTTCCCCCTCAGGGGATTGTTGAGGAACTCCCTGCAGTTCTGTGTGGAGTATAGCTCCTTTGGGTCCATGTGTTTATGGCTTGTTGAATTTGTTATAATTCTTGTTTTCTGTTCATTGGTATGACAAGGGCACCTGGTATAGGACGGAGTTCAGATCAAGCGATCTGAGGGCCTTTTTGTACTATCAGGAAGTTGGTATTTTGTAGGGTTTTTCTCTGGCTACCATCAGTTCCTTTCCTGTACTTCCCTATTTTAGTCAGCGGGGGCCTCGCCTTTTGCTAATCCTGTTATCTACCTGTGTATTGTGTTTTTCCTATATCATCGCAGTCTTTGAATGTGGGGGGCTTGCTATTCTTGTCTATTTTCTGAGGCAGAGAGTTATTCATCTTTCCTTCCTTTAGGATAGCTAGTTCTCCGGCTGGGTTCTCGGTGCACAGGATGTTAGTTCACCCCTCGGCTACTTCTAGTTGTGTTGGTTAGTAAGAGGATGGCGGCCAGATTAGTTGCCAATGCTCTTGTCACCTTTTTTGCCAATGATTTGTGGTCTTCCATGGTTCCAGATCATAACACCAGGGTTTAAATAGGCAGAGAGTTAGCAATGGAAACGCCCATTGCTCAACACACCTGGTCTCTGACCAAACCATTCCTGGCGACAAGAGGGAGCCTCATAGCAGCACAAGCATAACTGACATTCACAACACTAAGGGTACGCATTAGAGAACATTGTCTTGATATTGAAAAAGCCAAAACTGTTAATGATGAGTTCACTAAAAATGAATATATTCAATATGGTTATTTCAATTTAATTTATCACTATAACTTATTTACATATAATGTCTCGTATATAGGGATGAGTAATCACAATCTGTAAAGATTGGGGATCGTACCGATTACATAGTGATTGTGTACACAATCCTGACCACGAGCTTTCCTGGGAAGCGCGTGTTACAGATTGAGTCGAGATCGGGTCCAGGGGCTGTAAAAAAAAAAAGCACATTATTAAAAAAACGTCATTATATTTACAGGTCCTGCAATGCATCCTGCAGATTCCTGGCCGTTCCTGCTTCTGAGTCCAATCATTGCTGTGCCACCGGTAACATGCAGGGACTTACAGGACCTTCAATGATGTCATAGCATGTGACCGTCTGGTGTGAATGTTGATTGGCTTACAGACTGGTCACATGACTATGACGTCATCGAATGTCCTGGTAGCTGAACTAATTGTCACTGTGCGAGTTTCACATCACAGTGCACAATCTCCCCACAGGAGCAGGTCAGCTGCGTCTATTTCCATGCAGCTGATGCGCTCCTGTCTGGAGATTGTCAGATCGTGCGGGGTGATGCAATGCGAGACGTAAGTGCAATCATCCTCTCACTGTCAGCCTGCTTCTTGCTCTGTAGATAGGGATGTAGCAGAGCTGACTTGTCTCTCTGTGCTTCTCACTGTGTATAGACTGTGTCTGTGCACAGTGATGAAGCAGAGTTGACTTTGCTGTCCCAGTGGATTACGTCAAACTAAGGATTGTTTTTATAATAAAGATGGAGTCTCTAAAAGTTTTTTGTTTTATTTCTAATAAAACCATATTTCTCTGTTGGTTTTTTTTTACTGTTTACTAGAAATTAATGGTTGCCATGTCTAATTTGGAGTGACACCATGAATTTCAGGCTTAGTACATCTGAGAATACAAAGCTGGTATTAACCCCTTTATTACACAGTGGGCCAGTGCCACCAGGGCCACTGGTCAAGCTGGGTAAAGTGCCTGGAAATGGCACTAAGAAAACAATGCGCCATTTCCAGGGGGCGGTTGCGGGCTGCCCAGAATCCCAGCCCACAGCTGCCTGGCTTTACCTGTCTGGTGATCAAAATACGGCGGGAGCCCACGCATTTTTTTAATTAATTTTTATTTTTTTAAAGTAATTAAAATAAAATTAATGAACTTCCCTGTATTTTGATCTCCAGGTAGGTAAAGCGAGGCATATGGTGATGGCAGCCCGTAGCCATCCGCTTTATCTGCACTGAGAATCAAAAAAACTGCGGAGCGCTACGTCATTTTTTTAAATTATTTTCATGCAACTATATATTGTATAATAATAATCTTTATTTCTATAGCGCCAACATATTCCGCAGCGCTTTACAATTCAGGAGGCTCATATACATATACATATCATATACATAAACATATACAAACAAGTAACAATTATAGAAGATATAATATTTAAAGGGGAAAAAAGGCAACCGTGCTCGTGAGAGTTTACAATCTACAATGAGATGGGGGAGGGGCAAGGTACAAGTGCTTATTTACAATAACAATCCAGCCATCTCAAGGAAATGGGGGATAGATAATGGCTTCCTGTACCAGTTGGCCAGAGCCTTGAGATGCATTTGGGTGCCATGGAGTTTGACGTGGGGTTATGTTCTGAGAAGTTGTAGAGGGATTAGGTGAAATTAGTTTGGCTAGGGAGTGTGATAGGCCGCCCTAAAAAGATGCGTTTTTAGGGAGAGTCTGAAGCTGAGTAAGTTGTGATTTGTCCTAACTTCTTGGGGTAGAGCGTTCCAGAGGTTTGGTGCAGCTCGGAGGAAGTCTTGGATTCGGGAGCGGGAGGTTCGAATTAGTGTGGATGTTAGTCGAAAGTCATTTGCAGAGCGTAGAGAATGGGTGGGGTGATAAAGAGGAGGGTGGAGATGTAGCGGGGTGCTGCACTGTGGAGAGCTTTGTGGGTGAGAACAAGCAGTTTGAATTGGATCCTGTGATATATGGGCAACCAGTGCAATGACTGGCACAGAGCAGAGGCATCCGAGTAGCGGGTAGCCAGATAGGTGACCCTGGCTGCTGCATTAAGGATGGACTGTAGAGGAGAGAGTCTAGTTAGGGGGAGACCAATTAATAGAGAGTTACAGTAGTCAAGGCGAGAGTGGATCAGGGCCACGGTGAGGGTTTTTGTCATTTCCATTGTGAGAAAGGGGCGCATTCTAGAGATATTCTTGAGGTGCAAGCGGCAGGAGCGGGCAAGATATTGTATGTGGAAGGTGAAGGAGACATCAGTGTCAAGTATAACCCCCAGGCAGCGGACTTGCTGCCTAGGACTTATCGTTGTGCCACACACAGAGAGGGAGATGTCAGGTTTAGGAAGGTTGGGAGATGGAGGGAAAAGCATAAGTTCAGTTTTGGAAAGGTTAAGTTTCAGATAGAGAGCAGTCATGATGTTGCAAACTGCAGTCAGGCAGTCACTTGTGTTCTGTAGTACAGCGGGGGTGAGCTCAGGGGATGAGGTGTATAGCTGGGTGTCATCAGCATAAAGATGGTACTGGAAGCCAAATCTGCTGATGGCCATTCCACTTGGGGCAGTGTACAGGGAGAAAAGAAGAGGGCCAAGGACTGAACCTTGAGGGGACCCCAATAGTGAGAGGAAGAGGAGAAGATGTGGAGCCAGCAAATGATACGCTGAATGAGCGGCCAGAATGATAGGAAGAGAACCAGGAAAGAACAGTGTCCTTTAGGCCGATAGAATGGAGCATAGGGAGAAGGAGATGGTGGTCAACAGTGTCGAAGGCAGCAGAAAGGTCAAGAAGAATAAGCAGAGAGTGGTCACCGTTACGTTTGGCTGTTGATAGGTCATTGGTCAATTTGACAAGGGCAGTTTCTGTTGAGTGTAAAGGGCAGACGCCAGACTGTAAAGGATCTAGAAGAGAGTGAGAGGAGAGGTAGCGGGTGAGACGAGATTAGACCAGGCGCTCCAAGAGTTTGGAGATGAAGGGGAGATTGGAGACTGGTCTGTAGTTGCTTGTGCAGGACGGATCAAGGGAAGGTTTTTTTTAAGAAAGGAGTAATGATAGAGTGTTTGAGGGAGGAAGGGAAGATAATAGAAGAGAAAGAGAGATTGAAGATTTTAGTTAGGTGAGTAGTGACAACCGGAGAGAGCGTCTGGAGTAGGTGTGAGGGGAAGGGATCAGTAGGGCAAGTGGTAGGACGAGAAGAAGAGAGGAGCCTGGAGACTTCCTCCTCTGTGACTGGGTCAAATGTGGAAAGTGAGCTGGATGGGATATGGGGAGGGATGGGATTCACACAGCTTGGTGGCTGGGAGCTGATCTCTTGGCAGATGTTTTATATTTTCTCTGTTAAATACGAGGCCAGGTCATCAGCATGAAGGTCTGTGATGGGGGTCTGTACTTTGGGACTGAGGAGGGAGTGAAAGGTGTTTAAAGAGCTTTTTTGGATTGTTGGCTAGTGAGGAGATAAGTGATGAAGTAGGTCTGTTTGGCGAGGTGAAGGGAAGAGTTGTAGGTCCTTAACATGAACTTGTAGTGGATGAAGTTTTCTGGTGTGCGGGATTTCCTCCATAGGCGTTCGGCACTCCTAGAGCATCGCTGGAGAAATTGAGTTTGTGATGTGAGCCAAGGCTGTTTTACTCGGTGTTTAGTCTTTCTGAAGGTGAGGGGCGCTACTTGGTCTAGTGTGCTCCTGAGTGTCTCATTGTAGTGCTTTACAGCCAGATTAGGACAGGAAAGTGAGGAGATAGGGGATAGTGATAAGTGTAGAGAGTAGAGATGAGCGAACCAGCCGCGGTTCAGCTTGAGTTCGGTTCGCCGAACCGAGGTCTCGCTCGAGTTCGGTTCGGCGAACCGGTTCGGCGAACCAATAGGAAACAATGGGAGGCAATCACAAACACATAAAAACGCATTAAAATGTACACATACAGTTAATAAACATTGCCATAACACTTACCGATGCCCGCGATGCGTCCTGCACTCTGTCTGCTGTCGCTATTCCTTCCGATGATCGCTACGTCCTCCCGATAACCAGCACTGACAGCATCTTCCGTGACGTCGTCAAAATAGCCATGTGACCAGTCACGTGGCTATTATCTAATTGGTTACAGACTGGTCACATGGCTTTGACGTCATGTCCTGTCCTAGGTCCTGTCATTGTACTCTCCAGTACACGGTGCACGTTTGTGTATCGCCGTGTACCGGCGACATGCTCTAGCACACGGTCGACTCCCCGTTCTGCTTCCCCGTTCCGTTAGGGACCAGCTGACACAGCCGGTCATTAACGGAGATCACCGTTGCCATAGCAACACAGTTAGCGGTGATGTCACCGCTAACCGCGGCTCCGGGAATCACATGATCGGAGCACCGTTGCTATGGTAACGCGTCTGTCAGCGTTACCGCTGTTACCGCTAACAGCCAGCAGCACTGATCACTCATGGAGTGAAGGCTGCACGGGAAGCAGCGTCTTCCCCCATGCAGCAGTGATGAAGCAGAGCTGCATGTGTTGAACGAGAAAGACAGAAAACCATAGATCGTGGAGGGCTGACAGTGAGTAATAAACATGGAGTCTCTAAGTGTGTCTGTGTATTTGTTTCTATTAAAGTTTTTTTTCTCTGTGTGGTGTCTTTTTTTTAACCCTTTATTGGAGATTCTTAATGGCCGGGTCAAACGTGCCTGACATTGAGAATCTCTGGCTTAATACTAGCTAGTAAAACAAAGCCAGTATTAACTCATTATTACCCAGCAAAGCCACCGTCACCAGGGCTGTTGGAAGAGTTGGATACAGCGCCAGATGATGGCGCTTCTATGAAAGCGCCATTTTCGGGGCGGCTGCTGACTGCAATTCGCAGCAGAGGCGCCCAGAAACCTCGGGCTAACCTGTGCTGCAGATTCCAATCCCCAGCTGCCTAGCTGTACCCGGCTGGACACAAAAATGGGGCAAAGCCCACATCATTTGTTTTTTAATTATTTCATGAAATAAGTGAAATAATTAAAAAAAAACGGGCTTCCCTATATTTTTGGTTCCCAGCTGGGTACAAATAGGCAACTGGGGGTTGGGGGCAGCCGTACCTGCCTGCTGTTACCTGGCTAACATATAAAAATATGGCGAAGCCCACGTCATTTTTTTGGTGGGCAAAAAACTCCTGCATACAGTCCTGGATGGAGTATGCTGAGTCTTGTAGTTCTGCAGCTGCTGTCTGCTCTCCTGCATACACTAGTGAATGGAGCATGCTGAGCCTTGTCGTTCTGCAGCTGCTGTCTGCTCTCCATACAGACAGACAGCAGCTGCAGAACTACAAGGCTCAGCATACTCCATCCAGGAGTGTATGCAGGAGTTTTTTGCCCCCTGAAAAAATGATGTGGGCTTCGCCATATTTTTGTATGCTAGCCAGGTACAGCAGGCAGATACGGGCTGCCCCCAACCCCCAGCTGCCTATTTGTACCTGGCTGGGAACCAAAAATAAAGGGAAGCCCTTTTTTTATTATTTCATGAATTTCATGAAATAATTAGAAAACAAATGACGTAGGCTTCGCCATATTTTTGTGTCCAGCCAGGTACAACTAGGCAGCTGGGGATTGGAATCCGCAGCACAGGTTGGCCTGAGCTTTCTGGGCCCCTCTGCTGCGAATTGCAGTCTGCAGCCGCCTCAGAAAATGGCACTTTCATCTTCTGGCGTTGTATCCAACTCTTCCAGCTGACCTGGTGAAGGGTGGTTCGCTGGGTAATAATGGGGTTAGGGCTAGCTGTATATTATCAACTGAAATCATTAATACCCAGCGAGCCACCGGCATCAGGGCAGCTGGATGAGTTGGATACAGCGCCAGATGATGGCGCTTCTATGAGAGCGCCATTTTCTGGGGCGGCTGCGGACTGAAATTCGCAGCAGAGGGGCCCAGAAAGCTTGATCTAACCTGTGCTGCAAATCCAATCCCCAGCTGCCTAGTTGTACCCGGCTAGACACAAAAATGGGGCGAAGCCTACATCGTTTTTTGTTTTTTTTTTTTAATTATTTCATGAAATTCATTAAATAATTAAAAAAAGGGCTTCCCTATATTTTTAGTTCCCAGCCGGGTGCAAATAGACAGCTGGAGGTTGGGGGCAGCCGTACCTGCCTGCTGTACCTGGCTAGCATACAAAAATATGTCGAAGCTCTCGTCATTTTTTGTAGTTTTTTGGCAAAAAAAATAAAAAATGCTTCCCTGGATTTTCCATTGCCAGTGAAGGTAACACCAAGCAGTGGGGGTTAGCAGCCAGTAGCTGCTTGGATTACCCTTAGCTAGCAATACAAAAAATGCAGCGGGAGCCCATATATATTTTTTTTAATTATTTATTTAAATAACTAAAAACAAAATGGGCTTCCCTGTATTTTGATTGCTGGACATCACAGTGCTGTAAAAATAAATCTTTAAAAAAAATGACGTAGCGCTCCGCGGTATTTTTGATTCTCAGCGCAGATAAAGCAGACAGCTACGGGTTGCCACCCCCATCTGCCTGGCGTTAACTTGGCTGGCAATCAAAATACAGGGAAGCCCATTAATTTTTTTTATTTAAAAAAATAGTTAAAAAAAAATGACGTTGGATCCCCCAATTTTTGATAGCCAGCTAGGGTAAAGCAGACGGCTGTATCCTGAAAACCACAGCTGGCAGCTTTACCGTGCTTGGGGATCCAATGTGGAGTTTACCCCAGGCTCTTTTTTATAATTATTTTATAAATATTAATAATTACAAAAAAAAGTAGGGTCCCCCCAAATTGGATTACCAGCCAAGGTAAAGCGGACAGCTGTGGTCTGGTATTCTCAGGGTGGGAAGGTCCATAGTTATTGGTCCTTCACAGCCTAAAAATAGCAGGCCGCAGGCGCCCCAGAAGTGGCACATCCACTAGATGCGCCACTTCTGGCGCTTCACCCCAGCTCATCCCGTGCCCTGGTGCAGTGGCAAACGGGGTAATAAATGGGGTTGATACTAGCTGTAAGGTCACCTGACATCAAGCCCAGCAGTTTGTGATGTCATGGCGTCTATCAGATACCCGACATCACAAACTGTCAGTACTAACAAAACAAATAGACGAAAAAAATGTATTTGAAAAAACACTCCCCAAAACACTCCCTTTTTCACCAATTTATTGTAAGGAAAAAAAATAAAGGGGTCCCACGATGACTCTGGACCGTGTAGAATATGGGGGGGACACGCTCAGGGAACGTATCCCCTATTTTCTAGGAGTGCAGACCCTCCATGTGAGGAGTGTGGGTGCAATGAATCTGCACCCACTCTCCCCGGGTCCACAGCATCAGAGTCCATGTCGTAACTGTTGCTACCAAAGCTGCAATGCCCTGCTCGTGAGGTAAGGGCATGCCTAATCAGGAGAACTATTCTACATTTCCAAATATTGGTATTTGCTGATATTATTGCTATTCCACCTACTATATATTGGGGATAGGATCATGGAGATGGAATACCCCTTTAAGTCCAGTTATCCAGCTGAATGAATACTAAACAGAGCTCGCTATTTAGACATGTTTTCTTGTGGTGTATAACAGACTCTCATGTTTGGTAGTCGTTCAGCAGGGCAACTATAAAAGCAAATACCTCCATTTGGAAATGTAGTATAGCTCTCCTGATCAACTATGTTCCTTACCTCATGAGCAGGGCATTGCAGTAGCTTACAGATGCATGGTTACCACCACTCACTGTGTCTTAACACAGGAACTTGAGCTGACAGCTGCTCTGTGCATGCAGCAGCATCTATTGTGAAGGAGGAGGCCGTGGGGGATCAATGCTGCACAGGTACCGTGGGACACAGGGGAACACCAGTGGGGTTATAGGGGATGACCTGGCATGGCCTGAGGAGGAGTTCTCTGTCGCATGTGTCATGGCACATGCGACAGAAATCAGAGGAGTAGGGTGAATGCGGCCGGCGCGCTGCTGTGCACGTGGCCATCTTGGATTTTCCAGGAGGGGGTCGGGGGGGCACTTTGGCGACACCTGGGGACCGGGGAGGAGATTTATCTCCCACCTGGCATGTTTGTTCATGCCAGATGGGAGATAAATAATTTTTTACCGGCGCTGTCATTTACTGTAACGTGGTCACCGGTATACGGTGTATACCGGTGATCACGTGAGCGGGGACCGGACAAACCGGCCTGAATCATGATCTCCAGGGTCTCAGCTACCCCTGAAACCCCGGAGATTTTCTGAGGGGCGCTATTTACTTATTTCTGCCTGCTGTTAATAAACGGCAGATTAGAATAAGGCTACATTCACACGACCAATCCGTTTTGCGGTTTGCAAAAAAACGGTCAGTTTTTTTCACGGGTGCATCCGTTTCCGTTCCGTATTGTTAGGTCCGGGTGGTGGATCCACTGGGCCGTGCACCCCACTGAAGGCCTGGGTGCACGGTAGCCGGAGCACTAGCGTGGCAGGGACTGCGTCCCACAGGGGACGGGTAGAACAGTCACTGGGGCTTCAGAGTTCCTGGAGACAGTGCAGGAATCCGGCACAAGTGCCGGGTAGGAATGTCAGGCAATAGTATGATCACAGGACACGGCACAAGGGGGACCTGAGCACCTAGCTTTCAAGACAAGGCTTACAAGACACGTTGAACAGGCCCCGCCAACATGGCAAGGCCAGTCTTATATACCCAGCACAGCCTCATGTCATATCCTGCTGCAGAAGTGCTGGCCCCATAAGATCAGGTGAGTGGGCGCGGCCCGACACTATACAGAAGTATGAGTCAGACACATGAGACTGGGGACAGGACACAGGAGAGCACGAGCGGGAGAGGCAGCCGTGACCGGTGGACATGTGGACCGGATCAGTGGGTAAGGAGCGGTGCCGTGCAGGTGCAACTGGATCAGTGGAAAAAGAGCGGTGCCGAGGCATCAGGAGCGTGACACATATACGGTCCGTATGTCATCTGTTTGTCATCCGTGTGCCTTCCTTTTTTTTGGCGTACTGCCAAAAAACTGAAGGAGGGAAAATACATAAATTTACCCAGGATCCATAGCTTCAACCTACATGAGGTGGTCACATGTTCAGTCTAGTGCCATTTTCTACTGCTTTTCACAGCGTAGAGAACTCTGGTGATTTTCTTGTGCTTGTACACTTCATATCAGTCTTTTCTGTCATTATAATGGCAGAAAGACACATAATGTCCCACTCTCCTGCATTTTCTAATATTGCTTAGCCTTGTATTTACCAAAATAAATAAATAAATTTGAAAAAAAAAATGACGTGGGGTTCCCTCTATTTTTGTAGCCAGCTAGGGTAAAGCAGATGGCTGCAGCCTGCAGACAACAGCTGGCAGCTTCACCTTGACTGGTAATCCAAAACTGAGGGCACCCCACGCTGTTATTTTAAATTAAATAAATAATTTAAAAAAAAAAAAAACACGTAGAGTTCCCCCCTAAATTAGACCATCAGCCAAGGTAAAGCAGACAGCTGGGGTCTGGTATTCTCAGACTAGGGAGGTCCATGTTTATTGGACTCTCCCCAGCCTAAAAATAGCAGGCCGCAGCCGCCCCAGAAGTGGCGCATCCATTAGATGCACCAATTCTGGTGCTTCGCCCCAGCTCATCCCGTGCCCTTGTGCGGTAGCAAATGGGGTAATATATGGGGTTAATACCAGATGTGTAATAACACCTGGCATCAAGCCCTGGGTTTGTGAGGTCAGGCGTCTATCAGATACCCGACATCATCAACCCAGTCAGTAATAAAAAAAAAAATAGCCGACAAACACATTTGTATTTGAAAAAACACTGCCAAACACATTCCCTCTTTCACCAATTTATTAGAAAGAAAAACAAATCCAGGTCTACTGTAATCCAAGCGGTTCCCATGACGATCCACACTGTCCCAGTCAATGAAGAACAGAATGTTCCCCATTGGCTGGGAGAGAAATGCAGTGACCTGAGCTAACATCAGAAGGTCAGCCCAGGTCACTGCAGGGCATGACAAGTGCTGCTGTCAGGAGCAGGTACATTACCTGCGGTGACGATCTCCTGCACTGCTGATTGATACTGCACACTGACTTCAATCACCTTCACAGTCAAGTATCGCGAGCGGCCTGTGACGTCACCGCTAGTGACAGTCTCGGGCCGCAGTGACAGATGTGAAGCGGCAGCCATGGAGGACAGTGTCAGCGCTGAGGTCGGGAGGGCAGGACTTCATCACCGCAGGTAAGCCGAGCGGGGCCATGTGTGCGGTGCGAGGTGGGCGGAGCCTAGCGGGGCTATGTGTGCGGGTGCGAGGTGGGCGGAGCCTAGCAGGGCTATGTGTGCTGTGCGAGGTGGGCGGAGCCTAGCGGGGTAATGTGTGCGGGTGCGAGGTGGGCGGAGCCTTGCGGGGCTATGTGTGCGGTGCGAGGTGGACGGAACCTAGCGGTGTATTGTGAGCGGAGCCTAGCGGAGTAATGTGTGCGGGCGGAGGACTGTGAAGTGGGTGGAGCCTATCGGGGCCATGTGGCGCTGAGGACGTCAATGACGGGGACTGCATGGCTGGGGACAGGTCAGTGTGTGTGTGTGTTTACATGCTGAGTGCAGTAGGGGGCGGAGCCTAGCGGGGAAGTGTAGGCTCCCTGCACGTAACCAGGGTAAATATCGGGTTACTAACCAAAGCGCTTTGCTTGGATACCCGATGTTTATCTTGGTTACCAGCTTACCGCAGGCTGCCAGCGATGGCTCCCTGCACACTGTAGCTGTAAAAAGCCCTGCTTTTGCTGGTAGAACCGTTCTCGAACGTAACTCGAACTGACGAACTTTTGGCAAAAAGCTCGAGTTCTAGTTCGATCTATAACACCCCCCAAAATCACTCGAACCGTGAACTGGAGAACCTCGAACCACGAACCGCGCTCAACTCTAGTAGAGAGTCAGTAAGTGTCTGAGAGTCAATGGCCTGTAGGTTTCTGAATGTGTGATAGGTGGGAGTGTGCTGGGGTGGACGAGGGTTTGTGAGCTTGAAGGAGAGGATGTTGTGGTCAGAGAGGGGAAGAGGTGAGTTGTCAAAGTGAGAGATTGAGCAGAAGCGGAAAAAGACCAGGTCAAGGGTGTCAGTGGATGAGAGGCCAAGGTAGGTGATAGAGATAGAAGCTGGGATGCAGATGGGGAGGAGGGGCTGTTCATGGGGATGTTGAAGTCCACTAGGATGAGGGTTGGCAATTCAGAGGACTAGAGATGAGCGAACCGGTCGCGGTTCGGCTCGAGTTCGGTTCGCCGAACGGGCATGTCGTTCGAGTTCGGTTCGGTGAACGTTCGACGAACCGAACTCGAACCGCATAGGAAACAATGGCAGGCAATCACAAACACATAAAAACACCTAGAAAACACCCTCAAAGGTGTCCAAAAGGTGACAAACAACTCACAACACAACACAAACACATGGGAAAATGACAAGGACATATACTCATGCGAAAACAAAAGAGCTGGACAAGGAAAAAGAGGAGGAGACACAGATATAGGCATGGCACGCCCTTCTAAAATCATGTAAAACACCACAAGGTGACTCCAAGCGGAGTATCCCTTTTTTCCAAAAATTGGGCCACACACACACCCACCCCTTCAGTGGCAGCACTTGTGCCCCAGTTGTACACTTCACAGGTAGATTTGCATCAAGCACATTCAAAAATACGCCATACTTAACCGTTCCCAGGATGACACCGGGGTAGGTAGCAAAGTCTTTCCTGATCCCAGCTCTGTGCATCTTGGATCATTTTTAAAAACAATGTAAGCAAGGGTTACTACAAGCGGAGTCTCCCTTTTTTCCAAAAATTGGGCCACACACACACCCACCCCTTCAGTGGCAGCACTTGTGCCCCAGTTGTACACTTCACAGCTAGATTTGCATCTAACACATTCAAAAATACGCCATATTTAACCGTTCCCAGGATGACACCGAGGTAGGTAGCAAAGTCTTTCCTGATCCCAGCTCTGTGCATCTTGGATCATTTTTAAAAACACAGCAAGGGTTACTCTAAGTGGAGTCTCCCTTTTTTCCAAAAATTGGGCCCCACACACACCCACCCCTTCAGTGGCAGCACTTGTGCCCCAGTTGTACACTTCACAGGTAGATTTGCATCAAGCACATTCAAAAATACGCCATACTTAACCGTCCCCAGGATGACACCGGGGTAGGTAGCAAAGTCTTTCCTGATCCCAGCTCTGTTCATCTTGGATCATTTTTAAAAACAATGTAAGCAAGGGTTACTCCAAGCGGAGTCTCCCTTTTTTTCCAAAAATTGGGCCCCACACACACCCACCCCTTCAGTGGCAGCACTTGTGCCCCAGTTGTACACTTCACAGGTAGATTTGCATCAAGCACATTCAAAAATACGCCATACTTAACCGTCCCCAGGATGACACCGGGGTAGGTAGAAAAGTCTTCCCTGATCCCAGCTCTGTTCATCTTGGATCATTTTTAAAAACAATGTAAGCAAGGGTTACTCCAAGTGGAGTCTCCCTTTTTTTCCAAAAATTGGGCCACACACACACCCACCCATTCAGTGGCAGCACTTGTGCCCCAGTTGTACACTTCACAGCTAGATTTGCATCAAGCACATTCAAAAATACGCCATACTTAACCGTCCCCAGGAAGACCCCGGGGTAGGTAGCAAAGTCTTTGCTGAACCATGACTTGTTCATCTTGGCTCCTTTTAAAAAAACACAGCAAGCAAGGGTTACTCCAAGCGGAGTCTCCCTTTTTTTCCAAAAATTGGGCCCCACACACACCCACATATTCAGTGGCAGCACTTGTGCCCCAGTTGTACACTTCACAGCTAGATTTGCATCAAGCACATTCAATAATACGCCATACTTACCGTTCCCAGGATGACACCGGGGTAGGTAGCAAAGTCTTTCCTGATCCCAGCTCTGTGCATCTTGGATCATTTTTAAAAACAATGTAAGCAAGGGTTACTCCAAGCGGAGTCTCCCTTTTTTCCAAAAATTGGGCCACACAGACACTCACCCCTTCAGTGGCAGCACTTGTGCCCTAGTTGCAAACAGGATGTTTTGATTTGCATCAAGCAAATTCCAAATCCACAAGCATTTACTCTCCCCAGGATGACATAGGGGTAGTAAATTCATTGTGGATCCATGACTTGTTCATTTTGATGAACGTTAGTCTGTCCACATTGTCACTGGACAGACGCGTGCGCTTATCTGTCAGCACACACCCAGCAGCACTGAAGACACGTTCAGAGACAACGCTGGCAGCTGGACACGACAAAATCTCCAAGGCGTAAGTGGAGAGCTCTGGCCATTTTTCAAGATTTGAAGCCCAAAATGAGCAAGGCTCCATTTGCAAAGTCATGGCATCGATGTTCATTTGGAGATACTCCTGGGAGATTCACTCCCTGCACCTGCACGGTTGTTTGGTGGAAAAGCCGAGCTAAGATCGAGTAACAGCTTCTGCTGATACTCCTGCATACGTGCGTCCCTTTCTATAGCTGGAATTATGTCACAAACTTTGGACTTGTACCGGGGATCTAATGGTGTGGCAAGCCAGTAGTCATCATCACTTCTAATTTTGACAATACGAGGGTCATGTTGGAGGTAGTGCAGCAAGAAGGCAATAATGTGTCTTGCGCAGCCATGCGGACCAAGTCCACGCTGTGTTTGCGGCATAGAGGTGCAAACCGTTCTTTCTTCCTCTGACATCTCCCCCCAACCTCTTTCAACTGAAATTTGACCAAGGTCTCCCTCATCCGCTGAGTCTTCCATGTCCATGGACAGTTCGTCCTCCATTTCTTCATGTTCTCCGGCACCTTCCTCAACATTTCGCCTGCTACAATGCGCCCTTGTTGATCCCTGTCCCCCATGGTCCCATGCCTGCCGCATTGGTGATGATGAACGTCTGGACCTTGGTGATATTGTTGTGTCTTGCGCATATGAATCCTCCTGTAGTTCCTCCCCTTCCTGTTGTCCCACCCCCTGACTCCGAATAGTGTTTAGCGTGTGCTCCAGCATGTAAATGACTGGAATTGTCATGCTGATAATGGCATTGTCAGCGCTAAACATATTCGTCGCCATGTCGAAACTGTGCAGAAGGGTGCATAGGTCCTTGATTTGAGACCACTCCATCAGGGTGATCTGCCCCACCTCTGCATCTCGTTGGCCCAGGCTATACGTCATGACATATTGCACCAGGGCTCAGCGGTGCCACAGTCGCTGTAACATGTGGAGAGTCGAATTCCAGCGTGCCGCCACATCGCATTTCAGGCGATGAACCGGCAGGCCGAAAGACTTCTGGAGCGATGCAAGTCGCTCAGCTGCGGCGGTTGAACGGCGGAAGTGAGCAGACAGTTTTCATGCCCTGGTCAGAAGGCCAACTAGGCCGGGATAGTGTGTTAAAAATTGCTGGACAACAAGGTTCAACACGTGAGCCATACAAGGCACGTGTGTCACCTTGCCCAGGCGAAGGGCCGCACCCAGGTTTGCAGCATTGTCGCACACGGCCTTACCAGGCTGCAGGTTGAGTGGAGACAACCATTTATTAAACTCAGTCTCCAGAGCTCCCCACAACTCAGCCGCTGTGTGACTCCTATTTCCAAGACATGTCAAGCTAAAGACCGCCTGATGCCGTTGCGCTCTGCTGCCAGCATAGTAATGAGGGGTGCGTGATTCCTTCTGCGCAGTGAGAACGCTGGTGGCCTGACCAGGCAGGCTTGGGGCAGAGGTGGAGGACCCAGATGAGGTGGAGGAGGCAGAAGCAGTGGAGGAACTTGGACAGACAGAGGATTGATGCACAAGTCGTGGGGACGGCAAGACTTGTGCAGCAGACCCTTCACCATCTATCACCCTAGTTACCCAGTGCCCAGTCAGCAACATGTAACGTCCCTGTCCATGCTTACTGGTCCAAGTATCGGTGGTGAAATGCACCCGTTCACACACAGAGTTTCTCAAGGAAGCGGTGATGTTGTGTGCGACATGCTGGTGTAGCGCGGGCACACCTTTCTTAGAGAAGTAGTGGCGACTGGGCATCTGGTACCGGGGCACAGCGACAGACATAAGGTCTCTAAAATCCTGTGTGTCCACCAGGCGGAAAGGCAGCATTTCGCTAGCCAAGAGCTTACAGAGGGATAAAGTCAACCTCTTAGCTTTGTCATGGGTCGCAGGAAATGGCCTTTTATTTGTCCACATCTGAGGGACAGAGATCTGGCTGCTGTGTGTAGACGGTGTTGAGTAGGGTGTCCCTGGAAAAATGCAGGTTTGTGAGGAAAGTGCAGGCGTAGACATCATGTTGCCTTCATCCAACGTTGGTGCTATCGATGTCTGAGAGAGCTGTACACACGCACTTGTTTCCCCTTCCAAACCAACTGACGACCTACCAAGCAAACTTCCTGTTGCGGTTACAGTGGTGGAAGTTGTGCGTGGAAAACCAGGTGTGACAGCTGTCCCCTCAGTCCTAGAAGATGAAGAGCGCACGGATGCACTGGAAGGGGCAGGCGGTGGATGGTTCGCTCCGCTAGGCCGCATTGCAGCACGGTGAGCTTCCCATTGGGACATATGATATTTATTCATGTGCCGATTCATGGAAGAAGTTGTCAAACTGCTGAGGTTTTGCCCTCTACTAACAGAATCACGACAAATTTTACAGATCACATAATTTGAGCGATCTTTTGCTATGTCAAAAAAGGACCAGGCTAGGCAAGGCTTAGAGGGCATGCGACCTGCTGATCCACCCCGACTAGTGCTCAGAGGCACAGTGGTGGCTGAGGATGCAGTTGTAGACATGCTACCAGTACTCCGACTCTGTCCAGGAAGGCGCAAGGTAACTTCGTCGTCAGTTGCATCCTCCTCCACCGTCTCTGTTGACCTCCTCGAGGGCACTGACTGTGGGTTGACAGTAGGTGGGATCTAGAACTTCCTCATCAATTGTTGTGTTTGCACTCCCCTCACCCTCAGACCGAGCCTCTTCTTGCCCTGACCAAATATTTAAGTTGTCATCCCAATCTGGTATCTGCGTCTCATCGTCATCAGTATGTTCCTCATTGTCTATAACAACAGGTGTTACAGTTTGTGAAAAAGGGTCAACATTATGCTCAGAAACTTGGTCCTCACAGCCTGAATCAGAGTCACAAAGGTTCTGGGCATCACTGAAGACCATTTCCTGGTCTGTACTCACTGTAGCTTGGGAGCAGACCTCTGATTCCCAGGCTATAGTGTGACTGAACAGCTCTGCAGACTCAGCCATCTCAGTTCCACCATACTGTGCAGGGCGGATGGAGACTTCAGAGCTGGGAGAAAGCAAGTTTGATTGGGATGACAACTCAGAGGACTGGTGTTTTTTGGATGCGGTAGTTGAGGTGGTGGAGAGGGCACTTGTTGGACCACTTGAGATCCATTCAAGCATTTTCCTTTTTTGGCCATCATCTACCTTTGTTCCAGTTGTTCGTGTCCGTAAAAGAGGGAGCACATGGGATTGTCCACGGTAAGTAGTAGACATCTTACTTTTGCTGGTAGATGGTCTATCTTCAGCAGATGTTAATGGAGCTTTGCCACCTTCCCCACGGACAAACCCTTTTTTTCCTTTTCCAACACGCCTCTTCCCCTTTCCACCAGCATCTGTCATTTTTCCACTCCTTTTGATTGCGACAAGATTCTGCACTTAAAATGTGGAAGTAAAAATTGAGAGGTGGTGTAGATTGCAGCGGTGGTCTATCTTTATTAACAGCAGAATAAACAACAATAACTATCCCTGACAATGCAACTAACGGCCCTTAAACTGGCAGCATAGTTTGCTAGTATAATGGCTTAGTAACAATGAGTTTGAGTGTGCAATGCAGAGGTGATGCACATAGATTTGCACCAGTGGGACACTAATGGAAGTCCAACAGCCACTTTTAGGATGCCACTAAGTTTACTCAGTGTTTGCTAGTATAATGGCTTAGTAACAATGAGTTTGAGTGTGCAATGCTGAGGTGCTGCACATAGATTTGCACCAGTGGGACACTAATGGAAGTCCAACAGCCACTTTTAGGATGCCACTAAGTTTACTCAGTGTTTGCTAGTATAATGGCTTAGTAACAATGAGTTTGAGTGTGCAATGCAGAGGTGATGCACATAGATTTGCACCAGTGGGACACTAATGGAAGTCCAACAGCCACTTTTAGGATGCCACTAAGTTTACTCAGTGTTTGCTAGTATAATGGCTTAGTAACAATGAGTTTGAGTGTGCAATGCAGAGGTGATGCACATAGATTTGCACCAGTGGGACACTAATGGAAGTCCAACAGCCACTTTTAGGATGCCACTAAGTTTACTCAGTGTTTGCTAGTATAATGGCTTAGTAACAATGAGTTTGAGTGTGCAATGCTGAGGTGCTGCACATAGATTTGCACCAGTGGGACACTAATGGAAGTCCAACAGCCACTTTTAGGATGCCACTAAGTTTACTCAGTGTTTGCTAGTATAATGGCTTAGTAACAATGAGTTTGAGTGTGCAATGCAGAGGTGATGCACATAGATTTGCACCAGTGGGACACTAATGGAAGTCCAAAAGCCACTTTTAGGATGCCACTAAGTTTACTCAGTGTTTGCTAGTATAATGGCTTAGTAACAATGAGTTTGAGTGTGCAATGCAGAGGTGATGCACATAGATTTGCACCAGTGGGACACTAATGGAAGTCCAACAGCCACTTTTAGGATGCCACTAAATTTACTCAGTGTTTGCTAGTATAATGGCTTAGTAACAATGAGCTTGAGTGTGCAAAGGGCAGGAGGGTACAGTGGCAGGGTTGTGGGTCTGGGTAGAGGAAAGGAAGCCTGCCTTTCTATCCCTCCTAATGGGGAAATGCAGCGAGGAAATCCCTGACCTTAGCTACACAGACGCTGTCATCTTGTGTAGCTGTTAAAATCTGTTTTCACGGACCTGACTGTCACCTATGGCTCTTACCCTGCCGGTATTAGCCCTTAAAAGGACTAATAGAAACTTCTATTCTGTATGGCGCTGTGTATAGCGCATACACAGCAGTATCGGAGACAGGAGCTACGCCAGCGGTGACTGACACCAAGACGCAGAAGGCAGATAATGGCGTGCTGGAGGAAAATGTCCGTTTTTATAATGCAGGGACATGTGACATGGATATCCTATCACACATGCTGTTGCTTCTCTGGCTAAAAGTCCACTTAGCTGTGTGTGTGTCTGGAATTGGCTGACATGCTGGCCCGCCCCACTACACGCGCGCGCTTAGGGAAGGAAGACAAGGAAAAAAAAAAAAATGGCGATCGCCATTATCCATACAGCAGTGATCTGAATGCGCTGTTCCCGCACACTATACGCTGAAATTTCATAATAGTGTGAGTCACAGAGTGACTTACACTATTACAGCAGAAAGCCAGCTAGTAATTAGCTTGTCTTTTTGCTGCTAGAACCGTTCTCGAATGTATCTAGAACTATCGAGCTTTAGCAAAAATCTCGAGTTCTAGTTCGATCCAGAACAGCCCCCAAAATCACTCGAGCCGCGAACTGGAGAACCTCGAACCGCGAACCGCGCTCAACTCTACAGAGGACATGAAGTGTGGCAGCCAGGCTGAAAAGTGGTCAAGGAACTGGGTGGGTGAGCCTGGTGGATGGTATATGACAGCTACTCTGAGGGGAAGGGGATGGAAAAGCCTGATGGTGTGGACCTCAAAGAATGGGAATGAGAGAGATGGAGCTGGGGGGATGACCTGAAAGGTGCATTGTGGAGACAGGAGTAAGCCGACTCCACCACCATGTATGTTTCCAGGTCTTGGTGAATGGGTAAAGTGTAAACCCCCATGAGAAATTGCAGCAGGGGAAGCAGTGCCAGAATCCTGAATCCAGGTTTCAGTGAGGGCTAGTAGGTTAAGAGAGTTATTGAGAAAGAGGTTGTGGATTTAAGGAAGCTTGTTACATACGGACCGTGGATTCCAGAGAGCACAATTAAAAGAAGGAAGTGAGGGTGTATAAGTAATGTTAATAAAATTATCAGGGTTTCTATGGGAGGTGGGGGAGGGGGTAAAGTTAGCATGGGGTGGACCAGGATTAGGAGAGATATCACCTGATAGAAGTAGGAGTAGAAGGAGAAAGATCAGATGGTTTTTGGACCTGTGGCATGTCTTTTTGTGTGTTTGATACTCTGGAGCATGAAGGATTGAGGTTATTCAGATAGGTGATAAGGGCCTGTGAGCTGTACATAGGAGAAGGGAGGAGAGAGGGACTGATGTAGATGAGTGGTGATGGAGGGGGGACAGGGCGGTGAAAGTGGACAGTAAAGGCACATAGGATAATAAAGATGGAAATAATAGTCATGGTGGAAACAGAGTGTCAAAGATTAGTTTACCTGACTCCTGCCCTGACTAACTGCCATTGAAATAACTGCCCAGCACTTAGCAACGTTGGCATTTTGCAAAAGATGGCACGCATGCAGCACCCCGCACGCGTGCACCCCTTAGAACAGCCCCAGATATATAGGGCAGACTAGAGGAGTAGGTGAGGGGGATTATGGGAGCTCAGCTTGTTAAGGAAAATTAACAAATGCTGATCACACCAGGGAATGATTAAGGAATCAAAGGAAACATAACATTTGACCCCCACCCGGACTCTAGTCTAATGTAGTGTACATTATATGTATATACAGCTCTGGCAAAAATTAACCACTGCAACATTTTCAGTTTTTCTGAGTTTTCTCTTTATATTTTGAGTAAAATGTAAATTGCTCTTTTATTCTATTAACTAGTATTTTCAGAAAATAAATACAAAATGTATTGCTTGGAAATTTGGAGACATGTCAGTAGTTAATAGAATAATAGAAGAATACAAGGCACTCCCAAGATTGGCTGCAACGTGTGATTTATTTAATGTGCATAACAACAACAGAACATTTTCGGTCCGTAGACCTTCCTCAGTAAGCACTGTATACAAAAATAACACAATGATCAATACATGATATAAAAAAAAATAATAAATAAAACGTATACAATACAAAGGAATTTTTCAGTGAAGAATCGTGAGAAATAATAATAATGATCATAATTCTTATATAATAAGCAGTATTTGATTCACAAAAGAAACATATTTTGATATTTAGTAAAATTTGTATGAAGGAAGAAAAAAGGGGGGGGAAAGGGGGAGGACAACAAAGGAGAAGAAAAGAAGAAAAGACAAAAAACGAAGAAAAAGGGAACAAGGGGAGGGAGAAAAGGGAAAGGAAAGAAGAATTGAAGAGTGAGAAGTAAGCTGAAAAACAGAAAAATAAGGGAGGGAAGGTAAGTATATGGAATGATGAATGGGGTATGAGTATAGGTGTAAATTTTATACGTAGGGGAGCCAATAGAGGATGTAATGAGATAGTAAGGGATGACAATGTGGGGCATGAATGTGGTGAGAAAATGCAAATATAGATGGATGACAGAAAAAAGAAAATAAGAAATTACATGGGGGTGGTTTAATTTAGGAACAAGCAGAGGTTATGCCAATATGTATGTGTTGATGTCAAAGGAGGGAGAAGATGAAAGGAGGGAATGGAGAGCAAAATAGCATAAAAGGTGTACTTAACATAGTGCACAAAGGAGATTAAAATGGCAAGATTGTAATATAAACAGATAATAGATAGATATGGGCATCAATGATATGAAGGTGTGTGTATGGAATGAGTTGAATATATGCATGAGTGAATGTGAGAGATACATTGGACTGGTGTATGGAAGGGGTTAAAAAATAGCAGAATTCAATCAGGACGGAGGAGATTAGGAAAGGAGGCAGGGACCAACAGTGTGACAGAGGGGGCACATGAACAGAGGATCTATCTGCAATGAGTGAATGTGAGAGATACATTAGACATAGTGTATGGAAGGGGTTAACATAGTAGCAGGAAGCAGGAGATTAGAAAAGGAAGCAGGGACAAACAGCGTGACAGAGGGGGCCCATGAACGGAGGATCTATCTGCAGTGGGTGACAGAATCACTAGTGCCTGTGTGCTTACCATTCGTGAAGAGGAGTTCAGCGTGGGTGATTAGCGTGGTGTCCACCGCCGCATGGAGGCTGCCATGACAGTGGCCGGGAGTCCCGGAACTAAATAGGCATGTTCGGGGAAAGGGGGTGGTATCTGAGATGACATTGGGCCGCACAGGAGTGATCTAGGGCAGGAGTTGTGCTGTGGCTGGTGAGTGAATCTCACAGACTGTGTCTAATGTATCTCTCCGGGAGGGGGGACATTACTATGGATGGGAAAAAAGAAAAGTCCACAGCACCTTGGTTAAACTTATGTGCCTGTGCAACAGCACAAACAGCACCTCAGGAGCACACATTCAAGATCAAGGGATCGCTTTATATGACATACCAATATTAAGGATGACAGCGTTCCTCCGGGTGAAAAAACATGCAATTCTTTATTCCATCAGATGTGTAACAGCAATGTTTCGACCTTGTGGTCTTTGTCAAGCATAGTTAGAGAAATTATTACCAAAGATACAACAATATACAGCAAGTGGCAATAAAGTTAAAATTTAGCTTTTAATTATATCTATTAAAAACGACTCAAGGTCTAGTGTTCACCCGTGCAATAGACACAAAATAGACAGACAAAGACAATTGGGTATTCAATTCCAGGAGATATTCAAGACCTCACCGGAAAGAGATATATCAGATATAAATTACTCCTATGGTATCTCATCATCAAAATACTCTTATCCAAAGGGTAGTGCAATTACACACAATATCTGAATTTTTACCTCAAATTGCCTTTTTTTATATCTGGCAAAAATAGGGTATCATGTTTCCACCCATCCTCTCTGGCAGAAAAAATGAAATAGATATTACCTTAAATGGGACATGAGGCACAATATTATTTCAGCCCAAAGGTAATAACTAAATTATGCTCAATGCCCTCCTTTTTTTTCTTCCCAACGCGTTTCCTCTTATCGATTCATCAGGGGAAATGTTTTTGGAGGCTATAGTGTGGAAAAAGACATAATGAGCTAAAGACCAGTCTAAGTGGTGCTAAGGTAGAGTACAAACAATGCTATATATGTCCCCAATTCATAAACTGATGTTACCTTATCAGAGGAGCATGGGACCTATATTGCCCTTGGTGTGAGCTTCCATAACACACCAGGTCTGGGGACCACGCTTCTTGTGGAGTCCACATGGAATAGTGGAACCGCCGGTATTTTTATTTCCGGCCCTGAATAGCCTCATTTTGAAAATCGCGCGATATGTGATAATGGTCACATGATCGCCGAGTCAGAGTACCGCGTCATACTAGCTTAACACGTGACCACCGCGTCATGAGTCCCGGTCACATGTCCAGGTTAGTTCCTGGTCAGATGCATGCTGGACCATTGGGCTCATGATCACAGTGACGCGGTCACGTGGTCACTGTTCAGGCCACGCCCCCCAGCCTAGTTTCTAGTAAGGAACATATAGACCAATAATATTAAAGGGAGCCGCGGTCATGTGACCTCCGTTCAGACCACACCCACAGCCCTTTATTTCACAGGCAATAGTGGACGTTTATATATATATATATATATATATATATAGATGAGCAGATATAATTGTGTAATCAGCGGTCAGGCTTAGTCCCTAAAAAAAGGGGGAAATATGTGAATTATATACCATTTTATGAATAAATGGCATTATAATACAGTACTTAAGTAGAGTAAATAGCTATACCCCAACAATAAACATTGTTTTTTATTATATATTCAAATTCCTTCATAAAGATTATGTTGAGGAGGGGACTCCAAGGGTGTACATGACTAAAAAATATGGTTATGTTTTTTCACATATGGGGAAAACCGCACTGTATTATAATGCCATTTATTCATAAAATGGTATATAATTCACATATTTCCCCCTTTTTTTAGGGACTAAGCCTGACCGCTGATTACACAATTATATCTGCTCATCTATATATATATAATCGTCCACTATTGCCTGTGAAATGAAGGGCTGTGGGCGTGGTCTGAACGGAGGTCACATGACCGCGGCTCCCTCTAATATTATTGGTCTATATGTTCCTTACTAGAAACTAGGCTGGGGGGCGTGGCCTGAACAGTGACCACGTGACCGCGTCACTGTGATCATGAGCCCAATGGTCCAGCATGCATCTGACCAGGAACTAACCTGGACATGTGACCGGGACTCATGACGCGGTGGTCACGTGTTTAGCTAGTATGACGCGGTACTCTGACTCGACGATCATGTGACCATTATCACATATCGCGCGATTTTCAAAATGAGGCTATTCAGGGCCGGAAATAAAAATACCGGCGGTTCCACTATTCCATGTGGACTCCACAAGAAGCGTGGTCCCCAGACCCGGTGTGTTATGGAAGCTCACACCAAGGGCAATATAGGTCCCATGCTCCTCTGATAAGGTAAGATCAGTTTATGAATTGGGGACATATATAGCATTGTTTGTACTCTACCTTAGCACCACTTAGACTGGTCTTTAGCTCATTATGTCTTTTTCCACACTATAGCCTCCAAAAACATTTCCCCTGATGAATCGATAAGAGGAAACACGTTGGGAAGAAAAAAAGGAGGGCATTGAGCATAATTTAGTTATTACCTTTGGGCTGAAATAATATTGTGCCTCATGTCCCATTTAAAGTAATATCTGTTTCATTTTTTCTGCCAGAGAGGATGGGTGGAAACATGATACCCTATTTCTGCCAGATATAAAAAAAGGCAATTTGAGGTAAAAATTCAGATATTGTGTGTAATTGCACTACCCTTTGGATAAGAGTATTTTGATGATGAGATACCATAGGAGTAATTTATATCTGATATATTTCTTTCCGGTGAGGTCTTGAATATCTCCTGGAATTGAATACCCAATTTTCTTTGTCTTTCTATTTTGTGTCTATTGCACGGGTGAACACTAGACCTTGAGTCGTTTTTAATAGATATAATTAAAAGCTAAATTTTAACTTTATTGCCACTTGCTTTGTCAAGCATAGCATATAATGGCTAATGCCCGTCTTTTTATACACAGTGTTTACCCATTAATCAATTAAAAAAACATCAACACCCCTCATTTACATAGTAACAAACATAATCGTATCTCCACAGAGATCAGTACACAGCAGCACAGATTACATTGTCAAACTAGATGAGAAATACAAGAGACTTGTCACAAATACATGAAATATTACATACCACTCCATACATTAGTAGTTATAAACCCACATAGCACGCCGATCGTCTCCATGTGTCAGTTCCCATAGAGATCAGCCGCATAAAGTCCATTGGTTAATACGTATCACGTTTGTTTCACAGCCAATCACAGTGCTGGAATCTTGGATATATGCCCATATGTATAGTGTATATAGTATTGGGGTAATTGAGTGGTCAACAATGAAATATTCCGACAGCTTTTTGTCAATCACTCCAATTGAAAAAGAGTCGTCGACTAGAAGCTGCAATTCCCTTTGAAATCTCTATGTGGGGTTGGTGGATAATTTTTTATGCACCTGTTAATCCAATAATTGGCCCCTAATTTCCTTCAAATATTTCGGAGTATCCATCACGACATTCGCCCTGCCCTTATCGGCCGGTTTGATCGTCAGTAATGGATTCTCACTCAATCTTTTTAATTCCTCTCTTTCCTCAGGGGACATGATCCCATGATGGATACTCTGAAATATTTGAAGGAAATTAGGGGCCAATTATTGGATTAATAGGTGTATGAAAAATTATCCACCAACCCCACATAGAGATTTCAGAGGGAATTGCAGCTTCTAGTCGACGACTCTTTTTCAGTTGGAATGATTGACAAAAAGCTGTCGGAATATCTCATTGTTGACCACCCAATTACCCCAATACTATATACACTCCCGAAAATACACAAGGACCTGTTTAATCCCCAGGCCGTCCTATAGTGTCGGGCCGGGGTTCTATCTTTAACAGAGCTTCGATTTTTCTGGATCGTGTTTTGCGCAAGTTTGCGATATGTGTCCCTTCCTATATACGTGATACCAGTGATTTTTTAAAAAAACTTGGAGTACAGGTGGATGAGTCTACTATCTTGCCATCATTTGATGTGGTTTCCTTATATACGTCTATTGACCATGACAGGGAATTGGAGGCCGTTGATGTGGCGCTGGCAGGTTCAGACATGGAACCGAGGAGTGCACAGTTTGTCCTGGTGCTGTTGGAGTTCATCCTCAGAAGGATTTTTTCTTTTCTTTTTGGGGATGATTACTTCTTGCAGCGCCGGGGGGATAGCCATGGGGTCCAATGTGGCCCCCACTTATGCAAACATCTATATGGCTGTCTTCGAGGACAAACGTGTACTCCTCCTTTTATTTGGGCTCTGTGGGGGCCTGGTGGCGTTACATCGATGATGTCTTCCTGTTGTGGCATGGCACCATTGAGGATCTCCTTGCCTTCCAGGAGTACCTCAATGGTGTGTATGTGGAATTCAAGTTTACCCTGTCATGGTCAATTGAAAAGATTCAGTTTTTGGACACCTTGGTTTATAAGAATGGTCTAAGATTGGAAACAGACATCTTTACAAAAGTGACAGACAGAAATAGCATTTTACAGTTGAATAGCTGTCATTACGTAAAATGGGGGAGTCACTCCCGTGGAGTCAGCTACTTAGGGTCAGAAGGGTTGTGCCTTCGGACGAGACTGTTGAATTAAAATTGAAGGAAATGTGTGAGAAATTCCTGGAACGGGGTTATTCTGAACATCAATTAGAGACTTTTAGAACTAGGGCATTACATACAGAGCCATTGCAGGGGAGATCATCTGATAATAGAGAAAAAAGAATCCCATTTGTCTCTTCATATAGCCACATGAGTGGACGCATAGCGGGGATTGTTAACAAATACTGGCCTTTATTATCTAAGGGACATCCTGAGATTAGGGAATTTAAAGTATTTCCGCTATTGGTGAAGTCGGATGTTGGATCCTTCAAGAGGAGTATTCAAACTACCTTGAGTCAGCCCCGTATGGGCAACTTCCCATGCCCAGGCTATGCATGTTGCAACAATATGCTTAAGGGCCCCACTTTCTCTCACCCACGTACGGGCAAGACGTACCGCATTGGTGGGCGATACACATCCACCAATACCTTTGTGGTGTATGTGGTCACCTGCCCATGTGGCTTGCTCTACATGGGTGAGACAACGATGGAGGTCCGAGCAAGGATAAGCAAACACAAAAGTACTATCAGGACGGGTCTGGTGGAGTTGCCCATCCCTAAACATTTTAGGGATAGGGGACACTTGGTCAATCAACTAAGATTTTGTGTGATTGACAGTGTCCCCTATTCCCGACGGGGCGGGGATAGGGTTAAACTATTGAAGTTGAAGGAACTACGGTGGATCATCTTTGAAAGGGAGAGTTTATCCCCGAAAGGCCTTAATGTGGAATATGATCAGGGACTGTGCCTAGCTGACTAGAAGTCTTTACTGCCAAGCCGTGTTTGTTGATGTTCATTTTTAATGTTTTTAATATTTGATATTCTTTTTTTTTGTGTTATCCCCTCAGATTTGATGTGGACATTGCGACAGGGGATAGTGACGTGGTAGGTATCTGCATGCATCCCCTTCCCCTCTCTCTTTCTCCACACCCACATCTTTTTGATCACATTTTTTAATCACACACCTATGTAACATGATGTAGATTTTCTCAAAGGATCGGTTTAAACAGCACATTTCATTGATAGGTTGTATTATTCATGTAATATTACAAGGTTTTTGTTTTTTTCTTTTTAAACATCAATGAACCATAAGTAATATGGGACCCATATAGTTCTTTGCTGCCGCTCTTTATATGTATATATATATATATATATATATATAAATAATGTATTTTGATATACTTATTGTACTTTGGATAATACTTTTTTGTATATTGTGATGTATCATGGTTTATCTGCAATTTATTGCTGTTCACACTAGGTTCACACACTGCGTTTTTTTGACGCTGCGTTTTCGTACGTTTTTTGCGCCAAAAAAAGCACAAAAACGCACCCTCAGCAAAAAACCGTGTCAAAAACGCATGCGTTTTTACCGTGATTTGTTGCTTTTTTGCTGCGTTTTGCTACGTTTTTGCTCACTGTGTTTTTATGCGTTTTTTTTATCAGTGAACAATGCCATTAAAAATTATGGAAAAAAAAAAAAGGTCTGATGTCATTTCCTTCTTCAATATGTTCTTCATTCTCCACTAGTGTATGCAGGAGAGCAGACAGCTGCAGAATTACAAGACTCAGCATGCTCCATACAGGACTGTATGCTGGAGGGAGAGGCAGGGGGAGCAGAACTACAAGGCTCAGCATACTCCATCCAATTGTGTAGGCAGGAGAGCAGACAGCAGCTGCAGAACTACAATGCTCAGCATCCTCCATCCAGGACTGTATGCAGGCGTTTTTTGCCCACCAAAAAAATGACATGGGTTTCGCCATATTTTTGTATGCTAGCCAGGTACAGCAGGCAGGTACGGGCTGCCCCCAACCCCCAGCTGCCTATTTGTACCCGGCTGGGAACTAAAAATATAGGGAAGCCCCTTTTTTTTAATTATTTCATGAATTTCATGAAATCATTTTTTTTTTAATTATTTCATGAATTTCATGAAATAATTAAAAAAAAAAATGACGTGGGCTTTGCCCAATTTTTGAGTCCAGCCAGGTACAACTAGGCAGCTGTGGATTGGAATCCGTAGTGCAGGGTGCCCATGCTTTCTGGGCACCCCCGCTGCGAATTGCAGTCTGCAACCATCCCAGAAAATGGCGCTTTCATAGAAGCGCCATCTTTTGGCGCTGTACCAACTCTTCCAGCTGCCCTGGTGACAGATGACTCGCTGGGTAATAATGGGGTTAGGGCTAGCTGTATATTATCAGCTGGCCCTAAGCCCGAAATTCATGGTGAAACACCAATATTGGGCATGGCCACCATGAATTTCTAGTAAAGATAAAAAAAAACACAACACACAGACAATTAGTGACTCCATCTTTATTGAAATAAAGAACCTCTCTTCCGCAGTAATCCTGGGTCAAGGGTCCCGCGCCATCCAATCTGGATCCAATATCATCTGATCGGTGTGCTGGAAGGCAAAGTGATCAGATGATGTCAGGATCATGGATGTGAATCACATCACACAGTAGCTGATTGTATAAAAGCCGTTTATACAATCAGCTGATGCATCAGTGCAAAAAAAAATACTTATGCGCTGATTACCAGCAGCTCCTGGAGCGATTGGAGGAATCTGATCCTGTCCGATCGCTGCAGGAGCTACCGGTAATCAGTGATGAAGTCTCCTGATGGCATCAGCTGATAGGTTAAACTGGCCGGGCGCCGGCGTCACCGCGAGACTTAAGATCAGCTGATGCATCAGGTGACCACATCAGGTGATCCATCGCCAGGTCCTGCAGCCATCAGACGTGCCTGAGAGCACACAGCCGGAGCGGCGGTACCGTGAGAGCAGCTGGGAGCGGACATGGCACTGGGAGTCTGCTGACAGGTGAGTATGACATTTTTTTTTTCTACTGTTCACTTTTGTTTTCGCAGCTGCTTCCACCTTCCGCCCAGACATGACGCCGCACGGGAGCGGACATGCACAGGACTGGAGGTGGAAGCAGCGGTGGCGGTACCGGGAGGATTCACGCTTCTATGTTTACTGACAGATGGAATCCTCTTCCTGTACACGTCACTTTACTGCCCACCCCTTGCATTTATAGCTGCGTTTTTAGTCATATAAACGCACTAAAACGCAGCTATATTTGCAATTTGCGTTTTTCATTGCATTTTTGAACATCTCATTGAACTCAATGGGTGGAAAAGGCAGTGAAAAACACAAAAATAATTGACATGCTGCGTTTTTGTGTGCAGCACAAAAACACAGCTAAAAAAACGCTGTGTGCAGATGGCAAAAATGAAAACTCATAGACTTTGCTGGGGAAGCAATGTCACAGCGTTTTCTGAGCAAAAATGCACACAAAAAACGCGCAAAAATGCCGCGAAAAACGCACTGTGTGAACTTACCCTTAATCCATTCACTGCGTTTTTCCCTTATGTAATATGGTGGTCCTGGGGGGCATGTGCACTTTGATCTCTGGATTCAGTGAGGTCAGAATGACCCATGTAAATAATGACGTCAGATGCCGGCTTTTAGGGCTGCATCTTGATTTGTCTGATCAATGCACATGACTGTGCTGCCTCTCAGCCTGGATTAGAAGAAAAGCAGTCTGTTGTATTTTTCATCTAGTTTGATAATGTAATCTGTGCTGCTGTGTACTGATCTCTATGGAGATACGATTATGTTTGTTTACTATGTAAATGAGGGGTGTTGATGTTTTTTTAATTGGTTAATGGGTAAACACTGTGTGTATAAAAAGATGGGCATTAGCCATTATATGCTATGCTTGACAAAGACCACCAGGTCGAAACGTTGCTGTTACACAACTGATGGAATAAAGAATTATATGTTTTTTCACGCTGAGGAACGCTGTCATCCTTAATTTTACTATGGCTGGGGTCAAGGAGAGGCACATTATTACAGGATGAGGACAAGGATGCGGCATATTATTGAAAGGGGACAAGGCTAGGGCACATTATTACAGGATGAGCACAAGGATGGGGCACATTAGTTAAAGGGGAAAAGGCTGGGGCACATTACTACAGGAATGGGACACATTTGTAAAATGGGACAAGGATGAGAACAGTACTACAGGATCGGGACAAGGATGGGGCACATTTGTAATAGGGGACAAGGAGGGGTGCATTACTACTAGATGGGGAGAAGGACTGGATGGGGACATTACTACTATACATACATACAAGTGGACGTTTGTTATAATAAGCAAGCAAAAAATGTTCAAAACAGTGACTCAAAGATGTATAGAAAAAAAATATGATACCAATAAAAATATCATTACGGCCCCCCTAATTATTTTTTTTCTTTGTGTGGCCTATACACACAGCCGAGTTTGAGACCCCGATATCGACTGTAAAAAGTTCTTCACAATTTATTACATAAAGAATTAGTAAATGTAAAATTTCCCTGTTATTGGTTAAGATTAGGGTTGAGCGCGGTTCGTGGTTCGAGGTTCGCCAGTTCTAGGTTCGAGTGATTTTGGGGGGTGTTCTAGATAGAACTAGAACTCGAGCTTTTTGCTAAAAGTTCGGCAGCTCGAGTTACGCTCGATAACCGTTCTCGATCAGCAAAAAGCCTAGATAATTACTAGCTGGCTTTTCACTGTAACAGTGTGATTCACTTTGTGATTCACACTGTTATCAAATTTCAGCGTATAGTGTGCGGGGGAAACGGGTTTTAGATATGTGGCGCTGAGAAAATGCTGATCGCCATTTTTTTTTTTTTCTAAGCGCACGTGTAGTGGGGCGGGCCAGCATGTCAGCCAATCCTAGACACACACACAGCTAAGTGGACTTTTTGCCAGACAAGCAAGGGCATGTGACATAGTCTGTGAATGTCACATGTCCTTGCATTATAAATACGGCCATTTTCCCTCAGGACACCATTATCTGCCTTCTGCATCTGGGTGACAGTCACCGCTCACGCAGCTCCTGTCGCCGCTCCGGCTGTGTACGCTATACACACAGCGCTTTACAGAATAGGGACAGAAGTTTATTTCAGCCCTTTTGAGGGCTCATTTCCTCAGGTTCAGAGCCATAGGTGACAGTCAGGTCCGTGGAAGCGCTGTATACAGCTTCAGATAACAGCGTCTGTGTATCTTAAGTCAGGGACTTCCTTGCTGCATTTCACCATTAGGAGGGATAGAAAGTGAGGCTTCCTTTCCTCTACACTGACCCACAACCTGTCCACTGTACACTCCTTCCCTTTTTTGCAAAGCCATTTTAATTGCAGAGTGCTGCCAGTTAGTGGCATCCAAAAAGTGGCTGCTGTACTCCATTAGTGTCCCACTGGTGCCAAGCAATTTCCAGCACCTCAGCATTCTACCCTCCTGCACATTTTTAGGCCTCTTTCACACGTCAGTATTTTGCATCAGTGTTTCATCAGTGTTTGGATTCCAAAACCAGGAGTGGAACTTACAGAGAAGAGCTATAATTGATACACTGACACCTGTTCTGTGTTTTGGAGACACTCCTGGTTTTGGCATCCAAATACTGATGAAACACTGATGCAAAATACTGACGTGTGAAAGAGGCCTTACTAAGCTATTTTAATTGCAACCAGTGCTGAAACTTAGTGGCATCCAAAAAGTGGCTGCTGTACTCCATTAGTGTCCCACTGGTGCCAAGCAATTTTCAGCACCTCAGCATTCTACCCTCCTGCACATTTTTACTAAGCTATTTTAATAGCAAACACTGCTGAAACTTAGTGGCATCCAAAAAGTGGCTGCTGTACTCCATTAGTGTCCCACTGGTGCCAAGTAAATTTCAGCACCTCAGCAATTTACCTTCCTGCTCATTTTTACTAAGCTATTATAATAGCAACCAGTGCTGAAACTTAGTGGCATCCAAAAAGTGGCTGCTATACTCCATTAGTGTCCCACTGGTGCCAAGCAATTTCCAGCACCTCTGCATTCCACCCTCCTGCACATTTTTACTAAGCTATTATAATAGCAACCAGTGCTGAAACTTAGTGGCATCCAAAAAGTGCCTGCTGTACTCCATCAGTGTCCCACTGGTGCCAATCAATTTTCAGCACCTCAGCATTCTACCCTCCTGCACATTTTTACTAAGCTATTTTAATAGCAACCAGTGCTGAAACTTAGTGGCATCCAAAAAGTGGCTGCTGTACTCCATTAGTGTCCCACTGGTGCCAAGCAATTTCCAGCACCTCAGCATTCTACCCTCCTGCACATTTTTACTAAGCTATTTTAATAGCAACCAGTGCTGAAACTTAGTGGCATCCAAAAAGTGGCTGCTGTACTCCATTAGTGTCCCAATGGTGCCAAGCAATTTTCAGCACCTCAGCATTCTACCCTCCTGCACAGTTTTACTAAGCTATTTTAATAGCAAACACTGCTGAAACTTAGTGGCATCCAAAAAGTGGCTGCTATACTCCATTAGTGTCCCACTGATGCCAAGTAATTTTCAGCACCTCAGCATTCTACCTTCCTGCTCATTTTTACTAAGCTATTATAATAGCAACCAGTGCTGAAACTTAGTGGCATCCAAAAAGTGGCTGCTGTACTCCATTAGTGTCCCACTGGTGCCAAGCAATTTTCAGCACCTCAGCATTTTACCCTCCTGCACATTTTTACTAAGCTATTACAATAGCAACCAGTGCTGAAACTTAGTGGCATCCAAAAAGTGGCTGCTGTACTCCATTAGTGTCCCACTGGTACCAAGCAATTTTCAACACTTCAGCTTCCCACCCTCCTGCTCATTTTTACTAAGCTATTATAATAGCAACCAGTGCTGAAACTTAGTGGCATCCAAAATGTGTCTGCTGTACTCCATTAGTGTCCCACTGGTGCCAATCAATTTTCAGCACCTCAGCATTCTACCCTCCTGCACATTTTTACTAAGCTATTATAATGCAAACTGTGCTGCCAGTTTAAGGGCCATAGTTGCATTTTCAGGGATAGTCAGTGTTGTTTCTTCAGCTGTCAATAAAGCTAGACCACCTCTGCAATCTACACCACCTCTCAATTTTTACTATCACATTTTAAGTGGACAATCTTGTCGCTATCAAAATGAGTGGCAAAATGACATGCTAGTGGAAAGGGGAACAGGCGTGTTGGAAAAGGAAAAAACTTTTTGTCCGTTGGGAAGGTGGCAAAGCTACATTAACATCTGCTGAAGATAGGCCATATTCCAGCAAAAGTAAGATGTCTACTACTTTCCGTGGACAATTTGATGTGCTCCCTTTTTTATGGACCCGAACAACTGTAACGAAGGTAGATGATGCACAAAAAAAGCACATGCTTGAATGGATCTCAAGTGCTCCAACAAGTGCCCTCTCCTCCACCTCAACTACTACATCTAGAACAAAACTGTCCTCTGAGTTGTCATCCCAATCACACTTGCTTTCTCCCAGCTCTCAAGTCTCCATCCGCCCTACACAGTATGGTGGAACAGAGATGGCTGAGTCTGCCGAGCTGTTCAGTCACACTATAGCCTGGGAATCAGATTTATGCTCCCAAGCTACAGTGAGTGCAGACCAGGAAATGGTCTGCAGTGATGCCCAGGACCTTTGTGACTCAGATTCAGGCCGTGATGACCAAGTTTCTGAGCATAATGTTGACCCTTATTCACAAACTGTAACACCTGTTGGTAGAGAAAATGAGGAACATACTGATGACGATGAGACGCAGATACCAGATTGGGATGACAACTTAAATATTCGGTCAGGGCAGGAAGAGGCTAGGTTTGAGGGTGAGGGGAGTGCAAACACAACGTTTGATGAGGAAGTTCTAGATCCCACCTACTGTCAACCCACAGTCAGGCGCTCGAGGAGGTCAACAGAGGCGGTGGAGGAGGATGCAACTGACGAAGAAGTTACCTTGCGCCTTCCTTGACAGAGAAGGAGTACTGGTAGCATGTCTACAACTGCATCCTCAGCCACCACTCTGCCTCTGAGCACTAGTCGGGGTGGCTCAGCAGGTCGCATGTCCTTTAAGCCTTGCCTAGCCTGGTCCAATTTTGACCTTGCAAAGGATCGCCCAAATCATGTGATCTGTAAAATTTGTCGGGAATCTGTAAGTAGAGGCAAAAAACTCAGCAGTTTGACAACTTCTTCCATGAATAGTCACATGAATAAATATCATATGTCCCAGTGGGAAGCTCACCGTGCTGCAATGCGGCCTAGCGGAGCGGACCATCCACCGCCTGCCCCTTCCAGTGCATCCGCACGCTCTTCATCTTCTAGGACTGTGGGGACAGCTGTCACACCTGGTTTTCCACGCACAACTTCCCCCACTGTAACCGCAACAGGCAGTTTTCTTGATAGGTCGTCAGTTGGTTTGGAAGGTGAAACAAGTGCGGGTGTACAGCTTTATCAGACATCAACCGCACCAATGTTGGATGAAGGCAACATCATGTCTCCGACTGCACTTTCCTTACAAACCTGCATTTTTCCAGGGACACACTACTCACCACCATCTTCACACAGCAGCCATATCTCTGTCCCTCAGATGTGGACAAATAAAAGGTTATTTCCTCTGACCCATGACAAAGCTAAGAGGTTGACTTTATCCCTCTGTAAGCTCTTGGTACCGAAGTGCAGCCTTTCCGCCTGGTGGACACACAGGATTTTCGAGACCTAATGTCCATCGCAGTGCCCCAGTACCAGATGCCCAGTCGCCACTACTTCTCTAAGAAAGGTGTGCTTGCGCTACACCAGCATGTCGCACACAACATCAACGCTTCCTTGAGAAACTCTGTGTGTGACTGGGTGCGTTTCACCACCGATACTTGGACCAGTAAGCATGGACAGGGACGTTACATGTTGCTGACTGGGCACTGGGTAACTATGGTGATAGATGGTGAAGGGTCTGCTGCACAAGTCTTGCCGTCCCCACGACTTGTGCATCAATCCTCTGTCTGTCCAAGTTCCTCCACTGCTTCTGTCTCCTCAACCTCGTCTGGGTCCTCCACCTCCACCCTAAGCCTGCCTGGTCAGACCACCAGTGTTGTAACTGCGCACAAGGAATCATGCACACCTCATTACTATGCTGGCAGCAGAGCGTAACGGCATCAGGCGGTCTTTATCTTGAAATGTCTTGGAAATAAGAGTCACACAGCGGCTGAGTTGTGGGCAGCTCTGGAGACTGAGTTTGGTAAATGGTTGTCTCCACTCAACCTGCAGCCAGGTAAGGCCATGTGCGACAATGCTGCAAACCTGGGTGCGGCCCCTCGCCTGGGCAAGGTGACACACGTGCCTTGTATGGCTCACGTGTTGAACCTTGTTGTCCAGCAATTTTTAACACACTATCCCGGCCTAGATGGCCTTCTGAACAGGGCACGAAAACTGTCTGCTCACTTCCGCCTTTCAACCGCTGCAGCTGACCGACTTGCATCGCTCCAGAAGTCTGTCGGCCAGCCGGTTCATTGCCTGAAATGCGATGTGCCGACACGCTGGAATTTGACTCTCCACATGTTTCAGCGACTGTGGCAGCACCGCCGAGCCCTGGTGCAATATGTCCTGACGTATAGCCTGGGCAACGAGATGCACAGGTGGGGCAGATCACCATCATGGAGTGATCTCAGATCAAGGACCTATGCACCCTTCTGCACAGTTTCGACATGGTGACGAATATGTTTAGCGCTGACAATGCCATTATCAGCATGACATTTCCAGTCATTTTCATGCTGGAGCACACGCTAAACACTATTCGGAGTCAGGGGGTGGGACAAGAGGAATTGGAGGAAATACAGGAGGATTCATATGCGCAAGGAATACCAACATCTACAAGGTTTAGATATTCATCATCACCAAGGCGGCAGGCATGGGACCATGGGGGACAGGGATCAACAAGGGCACATGGTAGCAGGCGAAATGTTGAGGAAGGTGCAGGAGAACATGAAGAAATTGAGGACGAACTGTCCATGGACATGGAAGACACAGCGGATGAGGGAGACCTTGGTCAAATTTCAGTTGAAAGAGGTTGGGGGGAGATGTCAGAGGAACAAAGAACGGTTATCACCTCTATGCCACAAACACAATGTGGACTTGATCCGCATGGCTGCGCAAGACACATGAGCGCTTTCTTGCAGCACTACCTACAACATGATACTCGTATTGTCAAAATTAGAAGTGATGATGACTAATGGCTTGCCACAATATTAGATCCCCGGTACAAGTCCAAATTTTGTGACATAATTCCAGCCATAGAAAGGGACGCACGTATGCAGGAGTATCAGCAGAAGCTGTTACTCGATCTTAGCTCGGCTTTTCCACCAAACCACCGTGGTGCACGGAGTGAATCTCCCAGTTGTAACTTGACAAACATGGGACTGTCTCGTCATCAACAGTCTAACCGTACCAGCAGCACCGTATCTGTTGCTGGTAACAGCAATTTTATTGAATCGTTTCATAATTTTTTTAGACCATCCTTTGCAAGGCCACCAGAGACAAAAAGTCTGACACATAGTCAACGGCTGGAGAGGATGATACAGGAATATCTCCAAATGAACATCGATGCCATGACTTTGCAAATGGAGCCTTGCTCATTTTGGGCTTCAAATCTTGAAAAATGGCCTGGGCTCTCCACTTACGCCTTGGAGATCTTGTCGTGTCCAGCTGCCAGCGTTGTCTCAGAACGTGTCTTCAGTGCTGCTGGGTGTGTGCTGACAGATAAGCGCACGCGTCTGTCCAGTGACAATGTGGACAGATTAACGTTCATTAAGATGAACAAGTCATGGATCCGCAAGGACTTTACTGCCCCTGTGTCATCCTGTGGAGAATAAAAGCTTGTGGATTTGGAATGTGCTTGATGCTACCTGTCAAGTTTACAACTGGGGCACAAGTGCTGCCACTGAAGGGGTGGGTGTCTGTGTGGCCCAATTTTTGGAAAAAAGGGAGACTCTGCTTGGAGTAACCCTTGCTGTGTTTTTAAAAAGGAGCCAAGATGAACAAGTCATGGTTCAGCAAAGACTTTGCTACCTACCCCCGTGTCATCCTGGGGACGGTTAAGGATGGCGTATTTTTGAATGTGCTTGATGCAAATCTACCTGTGAAGTGTACAACTGGGGCACAAGTGCTGCCACTAAAGGGGTGTCTGTGTGGCCCAATTTTTGGAAAAAAGAGAGACTCGCGTTGGAGTAACCCTTGCTTGCAGTGTTTTTAAAAAGGAGCCGAGATGAACAGATCTGGGATCAGCAAAGACTTTGCTACCTACCTCGGTGTCATCCTGGGGACGGTTAAGGATGGCGTATTTTTGAATGTGCTTGATGCAAATCTACCTGTGAAGTGTACAACTGGGGCACAAGTGCTGCCACTGAAGGAGGTGTAACCCTTGCTTGCAGTGTTTCTAAAAATGATCCAAGATGAACAGATCTGGGATCAGCAAAGACTTTGCTACCTACCCTGGTGTCATCCTGGGGACGGTTAAGGATGGCGTATTTTTGAATGTGCTTGATGCAAATCTACCTGTGAAGTGTACAACTGGGGCACAAGTGCTGCCACTGAAGGAGGTGTAACCCTTGCTTGCAGTGTTTCTAAAAATGATCCAAGATGAACAGATCTGGGATCAGCAAAGACTTTGCTACCTACCCTGGTGTCATTCTGAGGACGGTTAAGGATGGTGTATTTTTGAATGTGCTTGATGCAAATCTACCTGTGAAGTGTACAACTGGGGCACAAGTGCTGCCACTAAAGGGGTGTCTGTGTGGCCCAATTTTTGGAAAAAAGGGAGACTCTGCTTGGAGTAACCCTTGCTTGCAGTGTTTCTAAAAATGATCCAAGATGAACAGATCTGGGATCAGCAATGACTTTGCTACCTACCCCGGTGCCATCCTGGGGACAGTTAAGGATGGCGTATTTTTAAATGTGCTTGATGCAAATCTACCTGTGAAGTGTACAACTGGGGCACAAGTGCTGTCATTAAAGGGATGTGTCTGTGTGGCCCAATTTTTGGAAAAAAGGGAGACTCCGCTTGGAGTCACCTTGCGGTGTTTTACATGATTTTAGAAGGGCATGCCATGCCTATATCTGTGTCTCTTCCTCTTTTTCCTCGCATCGCTGTTTTGGTTAAGTGTGAGAATTTGTTCTTGTCACTTTCCCATGTGTTTGTGTGTTGTTGTGAGTTGTTTGTCACCTTTTGGACAGCTTTGAATGTGTTTTCTAGGTGTTTTTATGTGTTTGTGATTGCCCCCCATTGTTTCCTATGAAGTTTGAGTGGTTCTTCAAACCGGTTCGCCGAACTGAACTCGAACGCGACCTCCGTTCGACGAACCAAGGTCGAGCCGGTCGCGGTTCGCTCATCTCTAGTTAAGATACATAATTAAGTTAAAATGGTAGTACATTCTTTCCCTTGCAGGGATTTTCTGTGGAGGGAATGCATTTCCTTATTGTCCTTGATGCCAAATGTTCTGAAGCTAATGTTACAGAATCTTCAACTTAAGGGGGCTTTACACGCTGCGACATCGCTAATGCGGAGTCGTTGGGGTCACGGAATTCGTGACGCACATCCGGCCGCATTAGCGATGCCGTTGCGTGTGACACTGATAAGCGATTTTGTATCGTTGCAAAAACGTGCAAAATCGCTAATCGGTGACATGGGGGTCCATTCCTAAAAATCGTTTCTGCAGCAGTAACGAAGTTGTTCCTCGTTCCTGCGGCAGCACACATCGCTGCATGTGACGCCGCAGGAACGAGGAAGCTCCCCTTTCCTGCCTCCCGGCTGCTATGCAGAAGGAAGGAGGTGGGTGGGATGTTACATCCCGCTCATCTCCGCCCCTCCGCTGCTATTGGGCGGCGGTTCAGTGATGCTTCAGTGACGCCGCTGTGACGCCGCACGGACCGCCCCCTTAAAAAGGAGGCGGTTCGCCGGTCACAGCGACGTCGCCGGACAGGTAAGTATGTGTGACGGCTCTGGGCGATGTTGTGCGGCACGGGCAGCGATTTGCCCGTGTGGCGCAACATATGGGGGCGGTTACCCACACTAGCGATATCGGGACCGATATCGCAGTGTGTAAAGTAGCCTTAAGTCAAGCATACCAGGATGAGGTACCTGTGATTGCCCAGCTGCTTTGTCTGCTGCTCCAAAATACGCAGCTAAGAAGCCATATGACCAATGCTTTTCTTGTACAGCAGACCCTTCAGGATGTTATGGTATGATAATTTACTATTTACGAATATATTATATTTAATTAAATAATTATATTTACTATTACATGTATAAAATGTTTTTGTTGCTGTAAAACCCAAATTACTGGCTTTTGCAAACAGAATAAATTATCATCCAAACTTTAATAGGGACCAAATAGGATTCCTAATGGGAAAATCCATAAGTATCAATCTGTGTAGATTGTTTTTAAATAGACAATGATGTGAGAAAGGAGTGAAAGGGAACAAACCTGTTATGGTGCTTGGTCCTTTTGAATTGTCTCTCCAGGAATATAATAATAATAATATTTATTCATTTATGTAGCGCTATTAATTCCACCGCGCTTTACATATATTGACAACACTGTCCCCATCAGAGCTCACAATCTAAATTCCCTATCTGTATGTCTTTGGAGTGTGGGAGGAAACCGGAGAACCCAGAGGAAACCCACGCAAACACAGGAAGAACATACAAACTCATTGCCGATGTTGTCCTTAGTGGGACTTGAACCCAGGACCCCAGCTCTGCAAGACTGTAGTGCTAACCACTGAGCCACCGTGCCGCCATCAGGAAAGAAGACAAACTCTAGCGCAGCGCCACCTATTGGAAGTGGCGATCCTAAAAGTCAAAAGTGGATTTTTAACAATCCTTTGCATAGAACTTAGGATTTATGCCAGATCAGAATCCCAATTTGCAGACACGGTGTTTCGGGGTGCTTGCCCCTCATCATCAGTGCAAAGTATGGGGTGTCTGATCTGGCTCATGAGAAGCTATGTGGTGACCACGGGGGAACACTATTCTCCTTCAGGAAACTTTGCAAGCCAGTCTGGCTGCCAGTAAGGGGACTTATAGCTGCAATGCCTCTCTGGGGAATATTCAAATTGTCTCTCCAGGAAAGGAGACAAACTGTAGTCCTTTTGAGTTTTCCATATTTCTGAACAATATTGACCTAATATTACATCAGATTTTCACACAAGTCTATATCACATGTCCAGTGCACAGGAACTCCTAATGAATGATAATGAATATTACATTTATGAGGGGGAAGGGCCTGACTGCTGTTAGTGCTGGCTGTGTGAGTTAGTACCTCCGTACACAAGCACTCATAACACAACTAGAGACTGCACTGTAACTTAACTAATTATCCTAAAAATTTCATATGAGGAAAATAACCAGAGGAATTTAGAGATTTAGAGATTTTCCCGCAGAGTGCACGCCTTCACAGGAGCACCATCTTCTCCTGCATGGTCACAAGTCTCCTCTACAAGATTTGATGAGACAGCCTCTGATATGCCTATCACAAAGGGGAGAATGCAAGATCATCTTGGCTCCCTCTGCTCCTTTTTAACGGCAGATTTTAAAGCAGTGATCAGTGAGTTAAAGGGAACCTGTCATGTTTTGCCGCCCCTGTTCCAGCAGCTGGAGCTGCTCGGATCCAGGCCTTCAGGGGTGGTGGCTTGAGGGTCTCTGGACCCGGGGGTCTCGCGGACATGCCGAATAAAAGGGGGACGTAGATGTACGTGCTAGGCCGTATTAAGTTCGTGACGCCACCCACGGTGTGTGGTGAGGTGGAACACCACCGCTGCAGTTGTGGGGCACCCAGGGGAGATGTTGTTGCAGCTAGTTGTTAACCCTTCCGTGGGTAGGGATGTTGGCCCCGGGACCCGGTGTCACGCCAGTGCAGGGTATAGCGACTGCAGGGAGTGTTTGTGTACTCACTGTTAATAAACCACACAAGTCTCTAGTAAACCAAGGTGATGGTGGCCGGTGCTGCGGCCGGTTGCATTCAGTTCCCCCACCCGGCTGATGGTCTCTTCCTCTTCTCTGCACTGTTTTGTGTAAGGTGGACTTCCTAGCGTGAAACTCAGAAGTCCGCTCCCGGCTGGATGTGGCCTAAGGAGCCGTGCCCGCAGACGCTGGCCCATGGGATCTATGGGCCCTAACGGTGACCTCCTATCCCTATCGGTGGGATGTTGTCTTCTATGAGGGACTTTGGGTGGGACAGGACCTCTAGTCCTGGCCTCAATCAGTGAATTAACCAGTCTGCTTGGTTCCGGTTCTGGCTTCAGGGTCCGAGTACCCCCCTTTGTGCTACGGTTTACGGGTCGGTTCCCTGTGTCGGTACCGGCGGGCTACAACCCTGTCCCGGTCCACCTCAGTTCTGCCGAGCCGTCTTCCCATCTCCTGCTGATGGAGACCACCGTCTGCCTCCTAGCCAGTGGCACCAGGGCTCCTACCCTGGTACCGTTCAACTTGAGCTTTCCTGCTGGAGCTACACTTAGCTCCAGCCCACACTCCTCTCCAAACTGAACTCCAAGCTCATCTACTTGTTTTCCCACCCCGGGCTGTCTAGACCCCTGGGTGGGCGTGTTCCAACTGCCTGGTCACGCCCACTGGTGTGTCTGTCTGTCCCTAAGGGGGGTAACTAGGATTTCTGGTCTGCTGTGTGTTTCCTAGTGAGGGAAGGTGTTATTCGGGGGCCTAACTGTGACTACCTGGTTTTGCCAGGGCGTCACAAGGTGCAATATGCACCCAAAACCACAGGCAGGTCTGGGTGCATATCACTAACTTCTGTCTAAATGTCCCAGGCTACAGTAGCATGCATAAAGATATCTTTAGAAAAAGTATTTCTAAAGATCCTTTCTTATATGATAATGAGCACAGGGAACAGACGCAAGGGCATTAGCTCCTGTGCTCATTTCTCCCTCTTAGGCCTGTTTCACATGTCAGTGATTTTGGTACGTATGTGCTAGTTTTTATACATACCAGAATCACTGACATACGCAGACCCATTATAAACAATGGGTCTGCACACAAATCAGTGATTTTTCACTGACCGTGTCTCCATGTGGCATATACGCATGTCTGTGATTGCCACACGGAGACCTGTCTGTTTTTTCTGGCATAACTGATGTCCCACGGACCACACAGTGGTGTGATCCATGAAACACGTACCAGAAAAACCCGGACATTGAAAATAAAAAACATTTTTAACTCACCTTCTCCAGCAATGCTTGTGTCCGGCCTCTGCTGCCTCTGCTTCAGAGCCAGCTCATTATTGCATGCATATTCATGTATGCAGCCAGAGCCGACTCGGAAGTAGATGTAGCGGAGGTCAGTGCCGGCCAGAAACGCAGCAGAGTCAGAGAGATCAGCACCATATACCCAGCTTCATAGTGCGCATGACCGGAATTGCTGGGGACTTCTGATCATGCACAGCACACTGCCCGGCATCTGAAGCGATGAGAGTGGACAAAGGTACGCCTGTCACCGCTGGTGATGCTACGCAGTGGACATTTAATAGCATGTTAGTATGCCCCTGTTTGCATGCTAACATGCTAAGAGGGTGGAATGAGAGCAGGAACTAATGCCCTTACGACTAGTCCTTGGGCTCATTAGCATAGGCAGGTTCCCTTTAAAGCTGGATATTAACTCCCTGGATGAACACACAGATCATATAGAAACTGCAATGCCGGAATACATGACCTCTCTCAATGACCTAATAGATGCACACTCTGAAGTGGACAAAGAGATGCAGCAAATTAAGAACAAGCTATGGAATTTGGAAGATAGATCCTGCCTGAATAATGTCCAGAGGGATCCCCAGAGTCTATAGTCAACTCAGGCTTGAGCCCCTTTTTTCATAGCCCTTTTCAGCATATGCTACCTAGAGCATGACATTTAGATTTAATGGTGGATCGCATTCATAAGGTACCCAAGCCTGAATGACTAAAACCTGCCTGCCCAAAGGACATACGTGCAAGTTTTCATTTTTATTTCAAAACAAAAGAATCTTTCTTGCGTCTTTTGAGGCATAAATCAGAATAAGGGTTGTCACATCTGCATATAAATTGTGCAAGTGCAATGCGAGAAAAATATCGCAATTGCACTCGCACCATTGTTAAACAATACAGCAGAGCATATCTGGTAAGTTTTCCTCTGCAAACGTCTGCGTTCAGGGCAAATCACAGATGTTGCAAGTGGCTCCGTACCTCAGCAATACAAGTCAATGGGTGCAAGAACAATGCAAGGCACACGGACGTGCATTTTTAACATGGAGTTTTACATACAGTCAAACGATAGAAAAATAGCTGAATAGGTTGATGATGGATAGATAGAGCAATAGCTGTGAAACACATATATAATGTCCCGCCCACCTGAATATTGTAAGCTTGAAATGTTTAATGTGGCACCAAAGGGTGTTTAACCTTGTATTTAGGCACAAAATCCATAATTTAAAAAAAAACAAACAAAAAAAACCACAACGTGGGGTCCCTTTTATTTTTAGCAGCCAGCTAAGGTAAAGCAGACTGCTGCAGCCTTCAGAGTGCAGCTTACAGCATTGCCTTCTCTGGTAATCCAAAATAGAGGACACCCCACCCTGTTATTTTAATTTATTTAATTTTAAATAAATAATTTAAAGCAACAGAGTGGAGCGCCCTCTGTTATCAGCCACGGTAAAGCTGCCAGCTGCAGTTTGAAGCTGTCTGCTTTACCTTAACTGTCTACCAAAAATAAAGGGGACCTCACCTGTTTTTTTTTTTTAATTATTGAATTTGGGGCTAAAAGGCACTAAAGGATGCAAGCTTACAATATGTAGTGGGGTGGAACATTATATGTGTGTTGCACATATATCTCTCTATCCATTCATCTATCTAGCTTTTAACAGTGTGTAACACTCCATGTTAAATACGCATGTCACATGGATATCCCATGACACACGGAGACTAGGCAAGGGGAAAAACACACTCACATGACATATGGATTGACACTTGCATGTCACTCGCATCTCACTCCAAGACATTTCAGGAGCAACAACGGGGTGATATATTCTACACACAGATGTGACTGAACCCTTATAGAGAGACTATCCACACAGAATGATTGTTCAAGTCAAGAACAGGTGCTCATGCTTCATGGTGTGGCTAATCATTTAAATCTAACTTCAAAAACATAAGAAAAGCAGGCAACTCACCGGTCAGTGGAAAACATTTAGAGGACTTTTAATCTTCAGGCATGGAGGAGAGGGGTAGGGATGGATGCACACAAATGACGGCCGTTTCGCATCTGACACAGGGGCTTCTACGGGTCAATGAAAGTTCTCTAAATGTTTTCCGCTGACCGGTGACTTGCCTGCTTTTCTTATGTTTTTGAAGTTCACATGTTCTGGATCCATCTTGGCAGCTTGTTTGATCAGTGTGACACTGCGCTACTAGTAAGCGGGTCTTCATAACAACAGCAGTGCTGCATTGTTCTATTTGATTCATATTAGGGAATAGTGCCCGTTTTTTTCCTTCTCAGAATCGCTTAAATCTACTTTCCCACCTGCTTGTTTTCCCTCATTCTCCCTTCACGCCCCCCCCCCCATTCTTTGATTGATGACAGTGGCTTCATAAAGCAAAATAAAGGGCGGAGATAGATGGAAATCAGGTGGGAGGGTATATTTAAATGATTAGCCATGACATATTGCACAAGCACCTGTTTTTGGCTTGAACAGTCCTTCTGTGCTGTTAGAGTCCTTTTAAAAGAACCTTTCCAAGGGATAACTTTCTCCAGATCTTTCCACAGCTACGCTAGCTAAACCACTGGAATTTGTTTTAGCTACTGAAGTGCTCCGTGACTCTAACATCTGTTATAAATGGGTGTTCCCTATGAAACTGGTGATACATAAAGATGGCAAGACGCATGCCTGTTTTTCTCATGCACAAGCTAAGGATCTGCTGAAACTCTGTAACATGCTGCCAAAATCATTCCAGTGAAACAAAATAACTCCGGAGCATCAGTGGAATATAACTTCAGACTGGTCTAATGCTTTACTGTATGGTTGGGTTGGATATACAATAACAATGGGTTAAGGAGTTTACTCCTTACTAGTTGAGTACACAATCCACTGTTTGTTAGTTATGTGGCACCATCACTCAGCGAGTCCTTAGGGTTTTGTTGCCTGAAGTATTGTCATTACTTGCCCAGCTTCTCACTTTTGTAGGGTTTTATATGTACTTGTTTGTCTGTTCTGTTTTTAAGTTTCTTTCATATAGTTCAGGGCTGTGGAGTCGGTAAGCCAAACCTCCAATTCCTCAATTTCCCAGACTCCAACTCCAAGACTCCGACTCCCTCATACATGGCTGGTTTAAGTGATAAATTTACTGTAGTAAAATGAAAATATCAGGCTTTTAATCATTATTATGACACAAAAGTCAAACTATTAGATAGAACATACAATATATTTATTGGAATACAACTTTAGAACACAAAACACTTTAACCCCTTCACCCCTAGGCGATTTTCCATTTTGTTTTTTTTTTTGCTTCCCTTCTTCCAAGAGCCGTAACGTTTTTATTTTTCCATTAATTTTGCCATATAAGGGCTTATTTTTTACAGGACAAGTTGTACCTTTGAATGAAATCATAGGTTTTACCATATAATGTACTGGAAAACTGAAAAAAAACCTCCAAATCTTTTTGGGATATTATATTTATCGTGTTCACTATATAGTAAAACTGATGTCTGTGTGATTCCTTGGGTCGGTACGAGTTTGTACACACCAAACATGTATAGGTTTACTTTTATCTAAGGGGTTAAAAAAATTCACTAGTTTGTCCAAAAAAAGTGGCACACTTTTTGTGTCATTTTCTGAAAACCCATAGCGTTCTTATTTTTTGGGATCTGCGACTCAGCTATGGCTTATTTTTTCGTGTCAAGATGATGTTTTTAAGGGTACCATTTTTGCACAGATGCTACATTTTGATCGCCTGTTATTGCATTTTGTGCAAAAGTTGCAACGACCAAAAAAATTTTATTTTGGTGTTTGGATTTTTTTTTGCGGCTACGCTATTTACCAATCGGATTAATTGATTTATATTTTTCTTGAGCATTTCTGAACTCGGCGATACCAAATGTGTATATTTTTTGAACCCTTTAATTTTCAATGGGGCGAAAGGGGGATGATTTGAACTTTTACTGTAGAGTTTTTTCATTTTTTTAAATTTTTTTATTTTACTATTTCCCCAGGGGGCTATAAGGATCAGCAGTCTGATCGCTTGTCCCTTTCTGTAGGTCACAGCTGTACATGGAGTGCTCTCTCCGCAGTAAGCGGAAGTGACTCATGATAGCTACAGGAGTCATCACATGACCCTGTGTTACCATGGCAACCAACAGCTCCACATGATCACATCATGTGACTTCCGATGGCGACGAGTGAGTGCACGCTTACCGCTGCGGGCATGTACATCCGGCTGTCATGTTTTGAAAGCACGATGTAAAGGGTTAACAGGCGAGAGTGAATCGCGGATCCATACATACCTGGGAGGCACACATGGCAGCTGTTCAAATCAGCTGTCATGTGCGGGGAACCGCCACAGACTGCCCACATCAGCCGGCGGTAAATATCCTGACACGATCCATGATGTACCCAGTTAGTCATGTGTCGGGAAGAGGTTAATAAATTATAACTACTATAAAAGCTAAACCTCAAAAAGAAGAATTAAATTTTCCCCAATAATTACAGAAAAATTCATAACAATAAAAGGGCAACAATGTTTACCTGCCCAGGCCACAGAATCATATGCACTAACAGGATGCAGCAAAACTCTTTAATGAAGATGGAGGCAACAGGTGCAAAACACTGATTGAGCAAACACTCACACTCTGCCAATCCATGGAGGGGGTGATTGCTTAGTATTAAAATTGCACACAAATGGCTTGTATAGGGTGCCGTTCACCCATGTAGGTGCATAATAACTCCTCATTTATATTATATACTATCAATACCTAAATATCTAAATGTGATAGTGTGTTGTGACGACTTGTCGTCTGGCCACTTGTGTGGGAGGTGAACTGTTCTTAATTAGGCCAGATATTGTTTGTTTGGTAAAGCAAAAGACGTTAGCTATTGTTGCATGTCAGAATGACTGGAGCCCTATTGTCTGTTAAATGTGGATTGCCTCAGCACTATTAATTACATAATTCTGAGGAAAATTATGCAGTCAGATTGAATTGAATTTGCGCTCCAGACTCTCCGGTACACGCTGCTCTGTGTCCCAGAGTTGACTTTTAGCCTCGGTGAGGGAGTGGAACTTGCGTTTTAGACTCTCCGGGACACTCTGCACTGCGTGTTCCAGAGGTGACTTTTAGCCTTGGGGAGGGGAAGGCCCATACGCAGTTCTTGCATAGGGGCCCTTTGTTCTCAGTGTCCGTCCGTCCGCTTTACCATGGGAGTATTATCAGCCCAGGTGGGGAGTTTAACATGTTTTCCGAGATGAAAATTCCCTTGTTATAGCCGTTCTCCCCTAATATATAGCCTTATATACTCGAAACAGGTTCTTGTTTGTGGATGAATAGGCAAGAGGAAAGAAAGCTTCTGAGTTGTATATACTGAAAGAAAGTGTTTAAGGAGTGAAACTATTTCTGCTAATTCTTTGAATGGCAGAAGGGTATTATCGTCAAATAGAGCAGCTAGATTTGTAATTTCATGTGTAATTCAAGGCATGAAACAGGAAAGCATGGATCAGGGGATCCCTGTTCAAAACTTTTCAAATATTTTTCAGAGGGACCCTAATACGTTGATTTCTAATATCTCTACAAATATAAAGAGTGGTTTGCATAACAAGGAGTATAAATGAATGGGAAACAGGTTTTAAGTATTCCGCTTCTATCAGAGATCTAGTGGAGTGCAATTTAGTAAAAACTTTTTCAATCTGAATCTTTTTGTGTCTAGAGTTTAAGTACCACCATTCTTTTATAAGGTCTACCAAGCATGCCTTATACTAAAACACTGTCCATCCTGAGTCTTATACTATAACCTATTTTTAGCTATCCTTGGGTTTTTATTTACCCATATAAATCTAGAAAGCATAGAATGCAATTTAAATAAGCTAGCCTTGAGAATAAATAAGTGAATGCATTCAAGGACACATGAAATTCTTGGCAAGAAGAGCATCTTACATGTCTGAATTTTAGTTATACATGATATTCATGATATATCTAGATTGAATATCCTGTCTTCCATAGTTCTGGTTTTAGAGAGGAAATCGGGGCAAATATGTTCTCTTTTCCCAGGTAATCTAAAGGACAAATTGGTCTATTCCCAGTGCTTTCCTACATCCAGGCAAATGGCAAGCGTCTGTTTGAGTTGCTCTACCAAGCACTGTGAGCAACCTATTGGGAGGATCACCGATTTATTGGCATTAAGTTTTTAATAGAATATTTTAGAGAATGTGGAAAGAATACCCATCAGAGCTGGCAGCAAGCTTTCTGGGCCTGAACAAGATACTATTACATCATCAGTAAACAATCCAATCGAATGAGAGTTCTCCACCATCCGAATACCCTTTATTTCTATAAATGATTGGATAGTCTTTGCCAAAGGCTCCATTACCATCTTGAATGAGGCAGACAAGAAACCAGGTTTTTCTTGTCCCCTGTCACATGATCACTGTTATACACTGTATAACGGCAATCAAGTAGAAGTCAAATAAAGTACCAGTAAAGAAAATAATTTCTCTTCCACCTGACATGAAAAACATGTCATATGGGAAAGAAATGTCTTCCTTCGGTGTGGCCAAAGTCCCCCGACCCGCTCCTCCTGAGCTTCTGTAATGGCAGGCTCATGAGTTGTGCGCTCGCCGAAACAGTCATCCTCCTCCTCTGATATCTCTCAACTCTATCATATCAGATGGGAGAGAAATGGTCCCCCGAGGTCACACCCATTTCTCGCTGATTTCCCTGCAGTACCTCTGTACAGAGAGAGTCCCCTGTTGCCCCTTCTTCTCCTCTCCTTGAAGAAAAATGGTGGGCGCATGTGCAGAGAGGCAGCTCTCACCCAATTGTCTGCAGGTGATAAACTGCAGTGACATCACTGAGGTGACGTCATTGAGGTTACTGCAGTTCACTTTTTCCCTCTCTGTGGCCTGGTGAGTATATCCTGCAGTAACCTAACTGAGCTCACTGCAGTTATACTCCTCACAGAGTGCTGGCACTTCCAACATATGGGGAATGCTTTCTCTGAGCGTGACCCCAATATACTGGAAGACTGAGTCGTCGTGGGTCCTCCAATATTGATTACAGTGGACTTGGAATTTATTTTTGGGAGGTGGTGTTTTTTTCGTTTGGGTCTGATAGACGATGAAACATTTCTAACCCTTAGGCTTGATGCCAGCTGACATTACACAGCTGGCCTCAACCCTAAATACCATTACCCCATTTGCCACTGCACCAATGCAGCAGGAAGGAAGGGCTGCAGCGAGGCACTAGGATTGTGGCTGTAGCCTGCTATTTTTACACTGGGGAGGGAAAATAACCATTCACCTTCCCAGCTTGAGAATACCAGCCCACAGCTGTCTGCTTTACCTTGTCTGGTGATCCAATTTAGGGGGGAGGCCACATTTGTAGTTGTTTTTTTTAAATTTATTTATAAATAAATAATTTAAAACAACAGCGTGGAGTGACCTCTGTCTTGGATTACCAGCCAAGGTGAATCTGCCAGCTGCAGACTGCAAGCTGCCGTTGGCTGCTTTACCCTAGCTGGCTAGCAAAAATAACTGGACATCACATCGTTTTTTGTTAATTTTTTATTTTTTGGCCGAGTACAAGAATAAACAATATTTAGTGCCACATGAAAGGCATTAAAGGGTGCAAGCTTAGAATATGTAGGGGGTTGTTACATTATATATGTGTTTAACCTTTATCACATTATGTAGCTATCTATTATAGCTGTTTTGGCTGCATGCCAATGATCAGAGTTTGTACAGTAGAAGCACAGTGGATGGGATTTATAGCAATCTCATTCCCACTCTGCTTCTTTTCTCCACAGGGTAAACTGACATGCGACACAGCTTTCCAAGCCACAGCATGTTAGTTTATGCTATGGAGATGCAATTGTTTTCCGCAGGGAGAAGAGAGCTAAAGTCTGCACTGGACCAAACTCAGATTGTGGCCACAGAAGTGATGTTTTCTTGCGGACAACACTCATATCCGCAAAAGACTGACAATGCATCCTGGATGCCGTGTCGTCGGATCGTGGGTACATAGCTTAAAAGTGAGACATTTGGTGCTACAGTAACATTTTTGTTAGAAGACAGGGTAGGACATAGTGGATCATCCTAATAATCAAATTAATTAAGGGTCTATCCCAATACTAACATCAATTATAAATAGGAGCAACAATAGGGAAATTAATGACCATAATAAAGTATCAGAGTATAAAACTCCAAATAATGTCCAATTTTTTGTAAATATCAGAAATCTTTATTAATACAAAAGACTAAAAATCTCACACAAAAAACAGAGGACAGTAATAATGCAAAAGTAGTACAGGTTAAAGGGTGAGGTATTCCAGATAAAGATATCTGCTAGAAGTGGATCAGGAATGGGGAATTACTGCACATAGGTGCAGAAATTAACTAGGTGTTTGCTGGAGAGGTCACTACATGCAGCTATAATAAGGTTCATTTTATTACCCATGTAAGACTCTAAATAAAGAATCCCACTATATATAATGCATAGTGCATATGCTGCATGGAGTGACAATTTCCAGCATCACATATCAGCTAGTTGGCATATCAAGCAAGTGCTTACCCATCCTGGTCCACAAACAACAGATAACAAACGCGCCCCAACGCGGACCAGGATGGTCCGCGTTGGTCCATGCAGCATATGCACTATGCATTATATATAGTGGGATTCTTTATTTAGAGTCTTACATGGGTAATAAAATGAACCTTATTATAGCTGCATGTAGTGACCTCTCCAGCAAACACCTAGTTAATTTCTGCACCTATGTGCAGTAATTCCCCATTCCTGATCCACTTCTAGCAGATATCTTTATCTGGAATACCTCACCCTTTAACCTGTACTACTTTTGCATTGTTACTGTCCTCTGTTTTTTGTGTGAGATTTTTAGTCTTTTGTATTAATAAAGATTTCTGATATTTACAAAAAATTGGACATTATTTGGAGTTTTATACTCTGATACTTTATTATGGTCATTAATTTCCCTATTGTTGCTCCTATTTATAAGTAACATTTTTGTGAAGTACGACGCTTATAAGAAACTAGGTAACAAAATATCGGGTACACGTTTTGGTGTTACCTCTTGTAAGAGTAAGAAATTTAGTGCTAAAACAACAACTTTTGAAAAAAAAAAGATTTTCAATATGATGACCTAAGATCACATTTTTTGAGGCACCTGTGGGTTCAAAATGCTCACAATACTCCTGGACCAAATCCTTGAAGAGTCTAGTTTCCAAAATGGGGTGACTTTTGTGCGGTTTCAGCTGTATAGTTACCTTTGGGGCCATGTCCGCAATTTATTTCAGCTTTTCCAAACTTCAAAAATGTCTCCTTTTATTCTGAGCCCTACCGTTTGTCTAAATAGAACTTTTTGACTACAATTGAGGTGTCCCTTGCTCTCATAAGAATTTGGGTAACAAACTATGGGGTCCACTTTTTGGTGTTGACTCTTGAAAAAGTGAGACATTTGGAGCAAAAGCACATTTTTGTGAAAAACTATGAACATTTTTAATATGACCACCTAATATTATCAAATGCTATGAACTACCTGTAGGTTCAAACTACTCATTATACCCCTGAAAATAATCCTTGAGTGGTCTAGTTTTCAGAATAGGGTGACTTGAAGGGGGTTTCGGCTGTTAAGGTACCTTAGGGGCCCTGTAAATGCAACATGGTGCTGGCATTCTATTTCAGCCAAATTTATGTTCCAAAATTCAAATGGTTCTTCCGTTTCGAGCCTTCTTGTTTGACCAAAGAGAGGTTTCTGACAACATATGGAGGGAGGGGGTGTATCTGCGTGCTCAGAAGAAGGTGGGTAACAAATTTTGTGGCACATTTTATCTTGCTATCCTCTGTAAAAGTGAAAAACTTGAGGCTAAAGCAATATTTATAGGTAAAATGTAAATTTCTTTATTCCATTTTGCATTCATTCCTGTGGCACACCTGACAGGTAAATACACTTTTTGAATGTGGTTTTGATCACTTTGATGGGTGCAGTTTTTAGAATGGTATCACTTGGAGGTATTTTTTTTTGTCACCTAGGCCTCTCAAAATCAATTCAAATATGCCTAGAAAAAATGGTTTTGTAAATTTTTTTGGAAAAATGAGAAATTGCGATAAACTTTAAACCCTTCTAACTTACTACAAAAAGAAGTTATGTTTCAAAATTTGTGCTGATATAAAGTAGACAAGTGGGAAATATTATTTATTAACTATTTTGTGATGTAATTTTCTGGTCTAAAAAACTGACGTGTTTCAGGCATGCAGTGTGCCCTTAGTCATAGCATAAAATAATTCTGACATTCATCTCAAAGATATACTGGTGATCAAAATTAGAGAACAATGTATGATCACTTGCTTTTTTTCAGAGCTGATATAATTTAGATTGATCAACATTTGAAGGGTTTTTTTTGTTCGGTATACACCATGCAACTAAAGCAGTGTTTTACAAAAGATCCAAAGTTTATCAACATAAAACCTTTATTTTACCCAAAATGTGATGACCATAGTTAGAGAATGACTACAGCACAGAGAAAAATTATAACTACATTTTTTAAAGGCAACAACAGTCATCGATCAGTAGGAAGTGTACAGGCCTTTCATATGAATGACTTCAGCACATCTCCGGCCACAGGGCATCACTAGTCTTTCACACTGCTCTGGTGTGATTTTGATCCACTCTTCTCATCTCTTCCACAGTTCTTTGACTGTTGTGGGTTTCTTGGCCATAACTTCGTCACCAAGGATTTTCCAGAGGTTTTCCATTGTGTTTAGATCAGGACTCTGGGCTGGCCATTGCATTGTTTCAATGTTTTCTGTTTCAAGCAAATGCTTTACCCGTATTGCTGTGCGACAGGGGTCATTTTCTTGCATGAAAATTGCTGGCTGATCGAGTGATCAATGCAAGTAAAGAACCATGTGTTGTTGAAGAAGGTTCTGATACACACTTGCATTGACTCAACTCCTGCTGCAAAAAACATTCTCCAAACCATGACACTTCCTCCACCACCTTTCTCTGACTTCTTAACACACTTTGGGTTCAGTCTTTCACTATTTTTTTGATGAACATAATGTTTCCCATCAGACCCAAATAAATTAAACTTGCTTGCATCATAAAGTGAACTGTGGACCACTTCTCGTCTGTCCACACAACATACTTCTCACAAAGGTGAGTCAAACTTTTTGATTCTTTCTGTTAATGAGAGGTTTGGTCACTGCAGAGTGGGCTTTCAGTCCAAATACTCCTAAACATTGTGACACTGTATGACAAAATAGATCCTTACCCTGTTCAGGGCTGGACTGGCGAGCTATTCCAGCTGCAATGTTGAAACGATTATCCATGGAGATTTTCTGCATTATTCTGTCCTCTCTTGTCTTTCGAGGGAGACCAGCTTTCTTGGAGGACTTGAAAGAGTTTGTGATGTAAAGATGCAATATTTTCAAAATCACATACTTGGAACGACCAACTTCTCTTGCTATAAGAGATGAGCAGTTCCATGGGGGGTTTGGTTCGCCAGCAGCAAATGTGCCTAACCTCCACTAGTTCGAGCTTCACCCAAACCCCGGATCAGGTCATTGATTAGCAGTTTGAGACTTTTTTTTGTTGCACATCCGAGCATGCTGTTGTTAACCCCAATGTGCACTGTTCAAATACTGCAAGTGGCTCGCACAGGGCTGAGTGCCAAATGGTCCTGAACACAAAGTCACTTGCGCAAGTTAAGCTCACACATGAAGCATTCGAACTCTGAACCCAAGCCCCGTTTTTTTTAAGTTAGTGTTCAGTTAAAAAAAAACAAAAAAAAAGGTCACCCCTTTGGCCTTCATCTGGACAACCTGCTGCCAGAGGGTTTTAGTCACCTTAGAATGGCACACCATTTTTGCAAACGCAGTGCAAACTGGAAAGTTAGACTGCCAGTTATATAGCGATTTCAGATAATTAAGCAAATTTGCACCAGTGCCAGATTAGCACCAATAACATGCAGGTACCTAAAAGTGTTCTGTAATTTTGATCAGTGTTAATTTTCATTTATCTAATTCACATTTTTATGTGCTTTTGAAAAAAAATTAAATTTATGAAATCAGCTTAAAATACTGCTAGTTTACTCATGTTAGGATATAATCACATAGGACTACACAATGACCTTAACATTTAGGAAATTGTATGGTGTTCTCTAATTTTGATCTCCACTGTGTAGTATCTTCTTTTAAGGTTAGAAGACAAGTTCCACCCACACCAAACAAGAAACATCTAATTAGAGATATTCCGCGACTGAGTAGTTAAAAAAAAAGGAATAAAAAGGGAAAATATGAACATACAAAAAAGAAAAAAGCATATCCACAAAAGAAAAATATTGAACATGGTTATTTTCAGTGTATTTTCTATGTAAATTCTTAATCCTTAATTTTAATGTTTTCAAATTTATTTTGTTATAATTTTTTATATTTTCCTTATATATGTATGTATGTATGTATGTATGTATGTATGTATACAGTGCTGGCCAAAAGTATTGGCACCCCTGCAATTCTGTCAGATAATACTCAGTTTCTTCTTGAAAATGATTGCAATCACAAATTCTTTGGTATTAGCTTCATTTAATTTGTCTTCAATGAAAAGAAAAAAAAAAAAATGTCATAAAGCCAAATTGGATATAATTCCACACCAAACATAAAAAAGGGGGTGGACAAAAGTATTGGCACTGTTTGAAAAATCATGTGATGCTTCTCTAATTTGTGTAATTAACAGCACCTGTAACTTACCTGTGGCACCTAACAGGTGTTGGCAATAACTAAATCAACACTTGCAGCCAGTTGACATGGATTAAAGTTGACTCAACCTCTGTCCTGTGTCCTTGTGTGTACCACATTGAGCATGGAGAAAGAAAGAAGACCAAAGAACTGTCTGAGAACTTGAGAATCCAAATTGTGAGGAAGCATGAGCAATCTCAAAGCTATAAGTCCATCTCCAAAGACCTGAAAGTTCCTGTGTCTACGGTGCGCAGTGTCATCAAGACGTTTACAGCCCATGGCACTGTGGCTAACCTCCCTAGATGTGGAAGGAAAATAAAAATTAACGAGAGATTTCAATGCAAGATTGTGCCGATGGTGGATAAAGAACCTCGACTAACATCCAAACAAGTTCAAGCTGCCCTGCAGTCTGAGGGTACAACAGTGTCAACCCGTACTATCCGTCGGCATCTGAATGAAAAAGGGACTGTATGGTAGGATACCCAGGAAGACCCCCCTTCTAACCCGGAGACATAAAAAGCCAGGCTGGAGTTTGCCAAAACTTACCTGAGAAAGTCTAAAACGTTTTGGAAGAATGTTCCCTGGTCAAATGAGACAAAAGTAGAACTTTTTGGGAAAAGCCATCAACATAGAGTTTACAGGGAAAAAAAAGAGGCATTCAAAGAAAAGAGCACGGTTCCTACAGTCAAATATGGTGGAGGTTCCCTGATGTTTTGGGGTTGCTTTGCTGCCTCTGGCACTGAACTGCTTGACCGTGTGCATGGCATTATGAAGTCTGAAGACTACAAACAAATTTTGCAGCATAATGTAGGGCCCAGTGGGAGAAAGCTGGGTCTCCCTCAGAGGTCATGGGTCTTCCAGCAGGACAATGACCCAAAACAACACATCAAAAACCACTAGAAAATGGTTTGATAGAATGCACTGGAGACTACTAAAGTGGCCAGCAATGAGTTCAGACCTGAATCCCATAGAACACCTGTGGAGAGATCTCAAAATGGCAGTTTGGAGAAGGCACCCTTCAAATCTCAGGGACCTGGAGCAGTTTGCCAAAGAAGAATGGTCTAAAATTCCAGCAGAGCATTGTAAGAAACTCACTGATGGTTACCGGAAGCGGTTGTTCACAGTTATTTTGACTAAAGGTTGTGCAACCAAGTATTAGGCTAAGGGTGCCAATACTTTTGTCTGGCCCATTTTTGGAGTTTTGTGTGAAATGATCAATGATTTGATTTTTCTTTCATTCTCTTTTGTGTTTTTTCATTGCAAGCAAAATAAAGGAAGATAATAATACCAAATAATTTGTGATTGCAATCATTTTCAAGAAGAAACTGAGTATTATCTGACAGAATTGCAGGGGTGCCAATACTTTTGGACAGCACTGTATATATACAGTCATATGAAAAAGTTTGGGCACCCCTATTAATGTTAACCTTTTTTCTTTATAACAATTTGGGTTTTTGCAACAGCTATTTCAGTTTCATATATCTAAAACTGATGGACTCAGTAATATTTCTGGATTGAAATGAGGTTTATTGTACTAACAGAAAATGTGCAATCCGCATTTAAACAAAATTTGAAAGGTGCAAAAATATGTGCACCTCAACATAAAAGTGACATTAATATTTTGCAGATCCTCCTTTTGCAAAAATAACTGCCTCTAGTTGCTTCCTGTAGCTTTTAATGAGTTCCTGGATCCTGGATGAAGGTATATTTGACCATTCCTGTTTACAAAACAATTCCAGTTCAGTTAAGTTTGATGGTCGCCGAGCATGGACAGCACGCTTCAAATCATCCCACAGATTTTAAATGATATTCAGGTCTGGGGACTGGGATGGCCATTCCAGAACATTGTAATTGTTCCTCTGCATGAATGCCTGAGTAGATTTGGAGCGGTGTTTTGGATCATTGTCTTGCTGAAATATCCATCCCCTGCGTAACTTCAACTTCGTCACTGATTCTTGCACATTATTGTCAAGAATCTGGTGATACTGAGTTGAATCCATGCGACCCTCAACTTTAACAAGATTGCCGGTGCCGGCATTGGCCACACAGCCCCAAAGCATGATGGAACCTCCACCAAATTTTACTGTGGGTAGCAAGTGCTTTTCTTGGAATGCCGTGTTTTTTTGCCTCAATGCATAACACCTTTTTGTATGATCAAACAACTCAATCTTTGTTTCATCAGTCCACAGGACCTTCTTCCAAAATGTAACTGGCTTGTCCAAATGTGCTTTTGCATACCTCAGGCGACTCTGTTTGTGGTGTGCTTGCAGAAACGGCTTCTTTTGCATCACTCTCCCATACAGCTTCTCCTTGTGCAAAGTGCGCTGTATTGTTGACCGATGCACATTGACACCATCTGCAGCAAGATGATGCTGCAGGTCTTTGGAGGTGGTCTGTGGATTGTCCTTGACTGTTCTCACCATTCTTCTCTGCCTTTCTGATATTTTTCTTGGCCTGCCACTTCTGGGCTTAACAAGAACTGTACCTCTGTTCTTCCATTTCCTTACTATGTTCCTCTCAGTGGAAACTGACAATTTAAATCTCTGAGACAACTTTTTGTATCATTCCCCTGAACAACTATGTTGAATAATCTTTTTTTTCAGATCATTTGAGAGTTGTTTTGAGGAGCCCATGATACCACTCTTCATAGGAGATTCAAATAGGAGAACAACTTGCATGATTGGATACACCTGGCTATGAAGTTCAAAGCTCAATGAGGTTACAAAACCAATTTAGTGCTTTAGTAAGTCAGTAAAAAGTAGTTAGGAGTGTTCAAATCAAGAAATTGATAAGGGTGCCCATACTTTTGCACCGGTCAAATTTTCTTTAAATGCAGATTGCACATTTTCTGTTAGTACAATAAACCTCATTTCAATCCAGAAATATTACTGAGTCCATCAGTTATTAGATATATGAAACTGAAATAGCTGTTGCAAAAACCCAAATTGTTATAAAGAAAAAAGGTTAACATTAATAGGGGTGCCCAAACTTTTTCATATGACTGTATAAATTTATATATATCTATATCTATCTATCTATCTATCTATCTATCTATATATATATATATATATATATATATAGATAGATAGATATATATATACACACATATATATATATATATATATATATATATATATATATACATATATTTAGTAAATATAAAGAATATCATTTCTAAAGTTCATATCTGAAGGGAACTTGGTATTTAGTGTTAGAATCCAATATGATCCAATATGATTCTCATATACTGACACATTTTTGCCAATTGCCTACTCTCTTAGGGCAATTTACTCTCTCTATACCATAAGATCCAAGATCCAATCTCCATCATGTTTAGTGACAGGCTTTATTGCCCCAGAATAGGAACTGTGCTTATTGCTAATGTTGGTTCGATGTTCCACGATTTTCTGATGGTACATCCACACATTTAACACTGCAGACAGTAAGTACACTTAATACAATAGATGACATGGTGTGTATTGCAGTTTATAAAATCTTTGATTGTGTGGGATGCACCATCAGTCAATAGAAGGAATATTTTTTTATTGTTCATAAATTGCAAACATTGCAACTATTACCTGCATATTTTAAGAATCCCTTTTGGGTGAGCAAAGTAGATTTTAAAGAATTTTCTTTATAAAAACTGGGGATAAAATATTTCCTAAGGAATCTCCTCTTCTAGCTAAACAACGATGTCCATTTTGTAAGATACTTTTGAGGGTATTAGCCCAAAGTATTACTGGCAAATATGTAGAAACAATATCCCTAATTTCATAAAATAGTAAACTACCATATATTTAGTAGAAAAAGTTATTGGGGAACTGTAGTTATTGTAATGTTTATAGTAAAATAGCTCCGCTCTTGATCTTTTTGATTATTTTGCATTGCAGTTTTGATACTACATTGTTTATACCCTGTCTCTCAATCTCTTGCAGATTGTATTGCTTTCTGTCAAGACAATTGTCTCACTAGATCAGCAGTATTTAGCATGAATTAACTCCCCATAAGAAATAGATTTTGTTGTATGATGGAGATGGCAATAGTTTTTCTGTATAGTGATGTAACAACTTTACCTTCTGTGTGTGGCTCTACCATTAAACCGCAGCAGCACTCCCACTGTATTGGGGTTATATTTGACGCCAATCTCTCCTTCAATCCCCACATTCATTTACTCTCTCATTCATGTCAATTCCACCTCAAAAACATCTCTAGAATTCGACCTTTTCTTACCATTGACTCTGCAAAAACTCTTACTGTCACTCTTATTCATGCTCGCCTGGATTATTGTAATTCTTTGATAATTGGTCTCCCTATTGCGAAACTCTCCCCTCTCCAATTCATCATGAATGCTGCAGCCAGGATCATTTTCCTCTCCAACTGCTTCACTGATGCCTCTGTTCTGTGCCAGTCATTGCACTGGTTGCCTATCGGGTACAGAGTCCAATATAAACTTATCACTCTGACTCACAAAGCTCTCCACAGTTCTGCAGCACCCTACATCTCCTCTCTCATCTCTTTCTATCACCCCACCCGTGCCCTCTGTTCTGCTAATGACCTAAGACTGACATCCTCAATAATTCGAACCTCCCACTGCCGTCTTCAAGATTTATCATGAACTGCGCCTATGTTCTGGAGCACACTATAAAGAACAATCTGATTAATTCCCAAAATCCACACCTTTAAGTGGGCCCTAAAAACGCATTTCTTTTGCCTAGCCTATCACCTCACTTCCTTCACCTAATCTAGTACCATTCTGCCCTTCATAAAAGTCACTTACAATTCTTGTCCCCTGTATCTTCTGATTGCAATCCTCTAAATATACTTTTTTAACTCTGTACTTGTATAAATTCTGGCTGGTGATCATGCAACTGGATTTGAATCCCCTATTAAATCGATGGCTGGATCATATATGACAAGCTTCTCTTCACCCCCCTCCCAACCAGTCACCTTTTTATGCCTCCCATATTTCCTCATAGACTGTAAGCTTATGAGAAGGGCCCTCACTCCTCTAAGAAAATTCACATAATTTTCTTATTCTGTAATGTCTCATGTTGTCTAAACATATCCCCTCTGAATTGTAAAGCGCTGTGGAATATGTTGGCGCTATATAAATAAAAAATAAATAAAAAAAATATTATTTTTATTATTCTACAGGATCTCTTTCCAGGAAAATGTCCAGGAAAGGAACAGAGGACCCAGAAGGACTGGCAGTAAACCGTAAGTTTAAATTTATTTTGTTATGTGATGAATTGTGGCACAGCCGTCATGTCACCACGAGAGTTGAGCGCGGTTCGAGGTTCTCCAGTTCGCGGCTCGAGTGATTTTGGGGGCTGTTCTAGATCGAACTAGAACTCGAGCTTTTTGCTAAAGCTCGATAGTTCTAGATACATTCGAGAACGGTTCTAGCAGCAAAAAGACAAGCTAATTACTAGCTGGCTTTCCGCTGTAATAGTGTAAGTCACTCTGTGACTCACACTATTATGAAATGTCAGCGTATAGTGTGCGGGAACAGCGCATTCAGATCACTGCTGTATGGATAATGGCGATCGCCATTTTTTTCCTTGTCTTCCTTCTCTAAGCGCGCGCATGTAGTGGGGAGGGCCAGCATGTCAGCAATCCCAGACACACACACAGCTAAGTGGACTTTTAGCCAGAGAAGCATGATAGGATTGCCATGTCACATGTCCATGCATTATAAAAACGGACATTTTCCTCCAGCACGCCATTATCTGCCTTCTGCGTCTGGGTGTCAGTCACCGCTGGCGTAGCTCCTGTCTCCGATACTGCGGTGTACGCTCTATACACAGCGCTATACAGAATAGGGATAGACGTTTCTATTAGTCCTTGTAAGGGCTAATACCGGCAGGGTCAGAGCCATAGGTGACAGTCAGGTCCGTGAAAACAGATTTTAACAGCTACACAAGATGACAGCGTCTGTGTAGCTAAGGTCAGGGATTTCCTCTCTGCATTTCCCCATTAGGAGGGATAGAAAGGGAGGCTTCCTTTCTTCTACCCAGACCCACAACCCTGCCACTGTACCCTCCTGCCCTTTGCACACTCAAACTCATTGTTACTAAGCCATTATACTAGCAAACACTGAGTAAACTTAGTGGCATCCTAAAAGTGGCTGTTGGACTACCATTGGTGTCCCACTGGTGCAAATCTATGTGCAGCACCTCTGCATTGCACACTCAAACTCATTGTTACTATTAAGCCATTATACTAGCAAACTAAGCTGCCAGTTTAAGGGCCGTAGTTGCATTGTCAGGGATAGTTATTGTTGTTTATTCTGCTGTTAATAAAGATAGACCACCGCTGCAATCTACACCACCTCTCAATTTTTACTACCACATTTTAAGTGCACAATCTTGTCGCAATCAAAATGATTGGCAAAATGACAGATGCTGGTGGAAAGGGAAAGAGGCGTGTTGGAAAAGGAAAAAAAGGGTTTGTCCATGGGGAAGGTGGCAAAGCTCCATTAACATCTGCTGAAGATAGACCATCTTCCAGCAAAAGTAAGATGTCTACTACTTACCGTGGACAATCCAATGTGCTCCCTTTTTTACGGACACGAACAACTGGAACAAAGGTAGATGATGGCCAAAAAAAGAAAATGCTTGAATGGATCTGAAGTGGTCCAACAAGTGCCCTCTCCTCCACCTCAACTACCGCATCCAAAAAACACCAGTCCTCTGAGTTGTCATCCCAATCACACTTGCTTTCTCCCAGCTCTGAAGTCTCCATCTGCCCTGCAGAGTATGGTGGAACTGAGATGGCTGAGTCTGCAGAGCTGTTCAGTCACACTATAGCCTGGGAATCAGAGGTCTGCTCCCAAGCTACAGTGAGTACAGACCAGGAAATGGTCTACAGTGATGCCCAGAACCTTTGTGACTCAGATTCAGGCCGTGATGACAAAGTTTCTGAGCATAATGTTGACCCTTATTCACAAACTGAAACACCTGTTGTAATAGACAATGAGGAACATACTGATGACGATGAGATGCAGATACCAGATTGGGATGACAACTTAAATATTCGGTCAGGGCAAGAAGAGGCTCGGTCTGAGGGTGAGGGGAGTGCAAACACAACAATTGATGAGGAAGTTCTAGATCCCACCTACTGTCAACCCACAGTCAGGCCCTCGAGAAGGTCAACAGAGACGGTGGAGGAGGATACAGCTGACGATGAAGTTACCTTGCGCCTTCCTGGACAGAGTCGGAATACTGGTAGCACGTCTACAACTGCATCCTCAGCCACCACTGTGCCTCTGAGCACTAGTCGGGGTGAATCAGCAGGTCGCATGCCCTCTAAGCCTTTCCTAGCATGGTTCTTTTTTGACATAGCAAAAGATCGCCCAAATTATGTGATCTGTAAAATTTGTCGTGATTCTGTTAGTAGAGGGCAAAACCTCAGCAGTTTGACAACTTCTTCCATGAATCGTCACATGAATAAATATCATATGTCCCAGTGGGAAGCTCACTGTGCTGCAATGTGGCCTAGCGGAGCGAACCATCCACCGCCTGCCCCTTCCAGTGCATCCGCGCGCTCTTCATCTTCTAGGACTGTGGGGACAGCTGTCACACCTGGTTTTCCACGCACAACTTCCACCACTGTAACCGCAACAGGCAGTTTGCTTGGTAGGTCGTCAGTTGGTTTGGAAGGGGAAACAAGTGCGTGTGTACAGCTCTCTCAGACATCGATAGCACCAACGTTGGATGAAGGCAACATCATGTCTACGCCTGCACTTTCCTCACAAACCTGCATTTTTCCAGGGACACCCTACTCACCACCGTCTACACACAGCAGCCAGATCTCTGTCCCTCAGATGTGGACAAATAAAAGGCCATTTCCTGCGACCCATGACAAAGCTAAGAGGTTGACTTTATCCCTCTGCAAGCTCTTGGCTACCGAAATGCTGCCTTTCCGCCTGGTGGACACACAGGATTTTCGAGACCTTATGTCTGTCGCTGTGCCCCAGTACCAGATGCCCAGTCGCCACTACTTCTCTAAGAAAGGTGTGCCCGCACTACACCAGCATGTCGCACACAACATCACCGCTTCCTTGAGAAACTCTGTGTGTGAACGGGTGCATTTCACCACCGATACTTGGACCAATAAGCATGGACAGGGACGTTACATGTCGCTGACTGGGCACTGGGTAACTATGGTGATAGATGGTGAAGGGTCTGCTGCACAAGTCTTGCCGTCCCCACGACTTGTGTGTCAATCCTCTGTCTGTCCAGGTTCCGCCACTGCTTCTGCCTCTTCCACCTCATCTGGGTCCTCCACCTCCGCCCCAAGCCTGCCTGGTCAGGCCACCAGCGTTCTCACTGCGCAGAAGGAATCATGCACCCCTCATTACTATGCTGGCAGCAGAGCGTAACGGCATCAGGCGGTCTTTAGCTTGACATGTCTTGAAAATAGGAGTCACACAGCGGCTGAGTTGTGGGCAGCTCTGGAGACTGAGTTTAATAAATGGTTGTCTCCACTCAACCTGCAGCCTGGTAAGGCCGTGTGCAACAATGCTGCAAACCTGGGTGCGGCCCTTTGCCTGGGCAAGGTGACACACGTGCCTTATATGGCTCACGTGTTGAACCTTGTTGTCCAGCAATTTTTAACACACTATCCCGGCCTAGATGGCCTTCTGAAGAGGGCACGAAAACTGTCTGCTCACTTCCGCCGTTCAACCGCCGCAGCTGAGCGACTTGCATCGCTCCAGAAGTCTTTCGGCCTGCCGGGTCATCGCCTGAAATGCGATGTGGCGACACGCTGGAATTCGACTCTCCACATGTTACAGCGACTGTGGCAGCACCGACGAGCCCTGGTGCAATACGTCATGACGTATAGCCTGGGCCAACGAGATGCAGAGGTGGGGCAGATCACCCTGATGGAGTGGTCTCAGATCAAGGACCTATGCACCCTTCTGCACAGTTTTGACATGGCGACGAATATGTTTAGCGCTGACAATGCCATTATCAGCATGACAATTCCAGTCATTTTCATGCCGGAGCAGACGCTAAACACTATTCGGAGTCAGGGGGTGGGACAACAGGAAGGGGAGGAACTACAGGAGGATTCATATGCGCAAGACACAACAACATCACCAAGGTCCAGTCGTTCATCATCACCAACGCAGCAGGCATGGGACCATGGGGACAGGGATCGACAAGGGCGCATGGTTGCAGGCAAAATGTTGAGGAAGGTGCAGGAGAACATGAAGAAATGGAGGACGAAATGTCCATGGACATAGAAGACTCAGCGGATGAGGGAAACCTTGGTCAAATTTCAGTTGAAAGAGGTTGGGGGGAGATGTCAGAGGAAGAAAGAACGGTTAGCACCTCTATGCAACAAAACACAGCGTGGACTTGGTCCGCATGGCTGCGCAAGACACATGAGTGCCTTCTTGCTGTACTACCTCCAACATGACCCTCGTATTGTCAAAATTAGAAGTGATGATGACTACTGGCTTGCCACACTATTAGATCCCCGGTACAAGTCCAAATTTTGTGACATAATTCCAGCCATAGAAAGGGACGCACGTATGCAGGAGTATCAGCAGAAGCTGTTACTCGATCTTAGCTCGGCTTTTCCACCAAACAACCGTGCAGGGAGTGAATCTCCCAGTTGTAACTTGACAAACATGGGACGATCTCGTCATCTTCAACAGTCTACCCATACCAGTAGCACCGTATCTGGTGCTGGTAACAGCAATTTTATTGAATCTTTTCATAATTTTATTAGACCCTCCTTTGCAAGGCCACCAGAGACAACAAGTCTGACACATAGTCAGCGGCTGGAGAGGATGATACAGGAGTATCTCCAAATGAACATCGATGCCATTACTTTGCAAATGGAGCCTTGTTCATTTTGGGCTTCAAATCTTGAAAAATGGCCAGAGCTCTCCACTTACGCCTTGGAGATTTTGTCGTGTCCAGCTGCCAGCGTTGTCTCAGAACGTGTCTTCAGTGCTGCTGGGTGTGTGCTGACAAATAAGCGCATGCGTCTGTCCAGTGACAATGTGGACAGACTAACGTTCATCAAAATAAACAAGTCATAGATCCACAAGGAATTTACTACCCCTGTGTCATCCTGGGGAGAGTAAATGCTTGTGTATTTTTAATGTGCTTGATGAAAATCTAGCTGTGAAGTGTACAATTAGGGCACAAGTGCTGCCACTGATGGGGTGTCTGTGTGGCCCAATTTTTGGAAAAAAGGGAGACTCTTCTTGGAGTCACCTTGCGGTGTTTTACATGATTTTAGAAGGGCGTGCCATGGCTGTATCTGTGTCTCCTCCTCTTTTTCCTTGTCCAGCTCTTTTGTTTTCGCATGAGTATATGTCCTTGTCACTTTCCCATGTGTTTGTGTTGTGTTGTGAGTTGTTTGTCACCTTTTGGACACCTTTGAGGGTGTTTTCTAGGTGTTTTTATGTGTTTGTGATTGCCTGCTATTGTTTCCTATGCGGTTCGAGTGGTTCACCGAACCGAACTCGAACAAGACCTCCGTTCGGCGAACCGAACTCGAGCCGAACCGCGACCGGTTCGCTCATCTCTAGTCACTACTTCAGATGATAAGTATTTTGTCCACATAACGGCTGTACCACAATACACAATGTTCCAAATTTTTATGCAAATTGTATTTAAGTGTCATAGCGATTTTTTTTTTTTTTCAATGAAACTCATTGATGATATTGTGTCTCAGGGTTCTTTGGATCACTAAAATCAATCTCAGATACCTGTGATAATTATTTTGCCAGGTGAGCGCAATAAAAGGAAAACTGGATGTTCCACAATATTAAGCAGGCCACAGTTTTCAAGTAACATGGGAAAGAAAAAGGATCTTTCTGCTGCCAAAAAGCATCAAATAGTGCAATGCCTTGGACAAGGGATGAAAACATTAGATATTTCACAAAAACATAACCGTGATCATCGTACTGTGAAGAGATTTGTGGCTGATTCTGAGCACATACATGTTTGTGCTGATTAAGGCTGAATAAGGAAGGTTTCTGCTAGGCAAGTTCATTGGATTAAGAGAGCAGCTGCAAAAAAGCTATTACAAACCAGCAAACACATATTTGAAGCTGCTGGTGCCTCTGGAGTCCCTCGAACCTCAAGGTGTAAGATCCTTCAAAGGCTTGCTGTTGTGCATAAACCTACTATTCGGCCACCCCTCACCAGTGCTCACAAGCAGAAACGGTTGCAGTGGGCCCAGACATAAATGAAGACTAATTTTCAAACAGTCTTGTTTACTGATGAGTGTCGAGCAAGTCTGGGTGATCCAGATGGATGGAGTAGTGGATGGTTGGTGGATGGCCACCATGTCCCAACAAGGCGGCGACGTCAGCAAGGAGGTGGAGGAGTCATGTTATGGTCCGGAATCATGGTGAAACATCTGGAAGCTCCCTTTAGGTTTCCTGAAGGTGTGAAAATGACCTCAGTAAAGTATATAGCGTTTCTGACTGACAACTTTCTTCCATGGTACAAAAAGCAGAAATGTGCCTTCAGGAGCAAAATCATCTTTATGCATGACAATGCACGATCTCATGCTGCAAAGAATACCTCTGTGTCATTGGCTGATATGGGCATAAAAGGAGATAAACTCATGGTGTGGCCACTATCTTCCCCTGACCTCAACCCTATAGAGAACTTTTGGAGTATCATCAAGCAAAGGATCTATGAGGGTGGGAGGCAGTTCACATCAAAACAGCAGGTCTGGGAGGCAATTCTGACATCATACAAAGAAATTCAAGCAGAAACTCTCCAAAAACTCACAAGTTCAATGGATGCAAGAATTGTGAAAGTGATATCAAAGAAGGTTTCCTATTAGAGTTGAGCGATGTTCGAGGTTCGCCAATTTCATGTTCGAGTGATTTTGGGGGTGCTCGAGATCGAACTCGAACGCAAGCTTTTTGCTAAAAGCTCGACAGCTCGAGTTACGTTCGAGAACGGTTCGATCAGCAAAAAGCCTAGCTAGTTACTAGCTGGCTTTTTACTGTAATAGTGTGAGTCACTCTGTGATTCACACTATTATCAAATTTCAGCGTATAGTGTGCGGGGATGGGCGCGTTTAGATCAGTGCTCCTGGGATAATGGCGATCGCCATTTTTTTTTTTTTATTCCCTAAGCGCGTGTGCAGTGGGGTGGGCCAGCATGTTAGCCAATCACAGACACACACACACAGCTAAGTGGACTTTTTTGCCAGACAAGCAAGGGCATGTGTCATAGGCTGTGAATGTCACATGTCCTTGCATTATAAATACGGCCATTTTCCCTCACGGCGCCGTTATCTGCCTTATGCGTGTAGGTGACAGTCACCGCTCACACAGCTCCTGTCGCCGCTCCTGCTGTGTACGCTATACACACAGCGCTCTAACGATTATGGACGGAATTTTATTTCAGCCCTTTTCAGGGCTGATTTCCTGGGGCTCAGAGCCATAGGTGACAGGCAGGTCCGTGGAAACGCTGTATACAGCTTCAGATAACAGCGTCTGTGTACCTAAGCTCAGGGAATTCCTTCCTGCATTTCACCATTAGAAGGGATAGAAAGGGAGGCTTCCTTTCCTGTCCACTGACCCAGAGAACCCGGCCACTGTACCCACCTGCCCACTTTTGCCAAGCTATTTTTATAGCAAACAGTGCTTAAACTTAGTGGCATCCAAAAAGTGGCTGCTATACTCCATTGTTGTCCCACTTGTGCCAAGCAAGTCCCACCACCTCTGCATTCAACCCTCATGCACATTTTGCTATGCTATTTTTATAGCAAACAATGCTGAAAATTAGTGGCATCCACAAAGTGTCTGCTATACTAATTTAGTGTCCCACTTGTGCCAAGCAAGTCCCACCACTTCTGCATTCAACCCTCATGCACATTTTGCTACGCTATTTTTATAGCAAACAGTGCTGAAAATTAGTGGCATCCACAAAGTGTCTGCTATACTAATTTAGTGTCCCACTTGTGCCAAGCAAGTCCCACCACCTCTGCATTCAACCCTCATGCACATTTTGCTACGCTATTTTTATAGCAAACAGTGCTGCCAGTTTTAGGGCCATAGTTGCATTGTCAGGGATAGTCAGTGTTGGTTCTTCAGCTGTCAATAAAGCTAGACCACCTCTGCAATCTACACCACCTCTCAATTTTTGCTACCACATTTTAAGTGACTAATCTTGTCGCTAACAAAATAAGTGGCAAAAGGACAGATGCTGGTGGAAAAGGGGAACAGGCATGTTGGAAAAGGAAAAAAAGTTTGTGTCCGTGGGGAAGGTGGCAAAGCTACATTAACATCTGCTGAAAATAAGCCATCTTCCAGCAAAGTAAGATGTCTACTACTTTCCGTAGACAATCCGATGTGCTGCCTTTTTTACGGACCCGAACAACTGTAACAAAGGTAGATGATGCACAAAAAAAAACATGCTTGAATGGATCTCAAGTGCTCCAACAAGTGTCCTCTCCTCCACCTCAACTCCACATAAAAAAATCCCAGTCCTCTGAGTTGTCATCCCAATCACACTTGCTTTCTCTCAGCTCTCAAGTCTCCACCCGCCCTGCAGAGTATGGTGTAACAGAGATGGCTGAGTCTGCAGAGCTGTTCAGTCACACTATAGCCTGGGAATCAGAGGTCTGCTCCCAAGCTACAGTGAGTATAGACCAGGAAATGGTCTGCAATGATGCCCAGAAGCTTTGTGACTCAGATTCAAGCCCTGATGACCAAGTTTATGAGCATAATGTAGACCCTCATTCACAAACTGTAACACCTGTTGGTGTAGACAATGAGGAACATACTGATGACGATGAGACGCAGATATCAGATTGGGATGACAACTTAAATATTCGGTCAGGGCAGGAAGAGGCTAGGTCTGAGGGCGAGGGGCGTGCAAACACAATGCTTGATGATGAAGTTCTAGATCCCACTTACTGTCAACCCCGAGTCAGACACTTGAGGAGGTCAACAGAGGCGGTGGAGGAGGATGCAACTGACGACGAAGTCACCTTGTGCCTTCCTGGACAGAGTCGGAGTACTGGTAGCACGTCTACAACTGCATCCTCAGCCACCACTCTGCCTCTGAGCACAAGTTGGGGTGGCTCTGCAGGTCGCATGTCCTCTAAGCCTTGCCTAGCCTGGTCCTTTTTTGACCTTGCAAAGGATCTCCCAAATCATGTGATCTGTAAAATTTGTTGGGAATCTAAATGTAGAGGCAAAAAGCTCACCAGTTTGACAACTTTTTTCATGAATCATCACATGAATACCAAGCAAAATTCCCAGTGGAAAGCTCACTATGCTGCAATGCAGCCTAGCATAGCGCGCCAACCACTGCCTGCCCCTTCCAGTGCATCCGCGCGCTCTTCATCTTCTATGACTGTGGGGACAGCTGTCACACCTGGTTTTCCACGCAGACCTTCCACCACTGTAACCGCAACAGGCAGCTTGCTTGGTAGGTCGTCAGTTGGTTTGGAAGGGGAAACAAGTGTGGGTGTACAGCTCTCTCAGACATCGATAGCACCAACGTTGGATGAAGGCAACATCATGTCTCCGCCTGCACTTTCTTGACAAACCTGCATTTTTCCAGGGACACACTACTCACCACCGTTTACACACAGCAGTCAGATCTCTGTTTCTCAGATGTGGACAAATAAAAGGCCATTTCCTCCGACCCATAACAAAGCTAAGAGGTTGACTTTATCCCTCTGTAAGCTCTTGGCTACCGAAATGCTACCTTTTCACCTGGTGGACACACAGGATTTTCGAGACCTTATGTCCGTCGCAGTGCCCCAGTACCAGATACCCAGTCGCCACTACTTCTCTAAGAAAGGTGTGCCTGCGCTACACCAGCATGTCACACACAACATCACCGCTTCCTTGACAGACTCTGTGTGTGAACGGGTGCATTTCACCACCGATTCTTGGACCAGTAAGCATGGACAGGGGTGTTACATGTCGCTGACTGGGCACTGGGTAACTATGGTGATAGATGGAGAAGGGACTGATGAACAAATCTTGCCGTCCCCACAACTTGTGCGTCAATCCTCTGTATGTATAAGTTCCTCCAACGCTTCTACCTTCTCAACCTCGTCTGGGTCCTCCACCTCCGCCCCAAGCCTGCCTGGTAAGGCCACCAGCGTTGTAACTGCGCACAAGGAATCACGCACACCTCCTTACTATGCTGGCAGCAGAGCACAACGGCATCAGGCGGTCATTAGCTTGAAATGTCTTGGAATTAAGAGTCACACAGCGGCTCAGTTGTGGGCAGCTCTGCGGTCCGAGTTTCATAAATGGTTGTCTCCACTCAATCTGCAGCCAGGTAAGGCCGTGTGCGACAATGCTGCAAACCTGGGTGCGGCCCTTCGCCTGGGCAAGGTGACACACGTGCCTTGCATGTCTCACGTGTTGAACCTTGTTGTCCAGCAATTTTTAACACACTATCCCGGCCTAGATGGCCTTCTGCACAGGGCACGAAAACTGTCTGCTCACTTCCGCCGTTCAACCACCGCAGCTAACCGACTTGCATCACTCCAGAAGTCTTTCGGCCTGCCGGTTCATCACCTGAAATGCAATGTGCCGACACGCTGGAATTCGACTCTCCAAATTTTACAGCGACTGTGGCAGCACCGCCGAGCACTGGTGCAATACGTCATGACGTATAGCCTGGGCCAACGAGATACAGAGGTGGGGCAGATCACCCTGATGGAGTGGTCTCAGATCAAGGACCTATGCACCCTTCTGCACAGTTTTGACATGGCGACGAATATGTTTAGCGCTGACAATGCCATTATCAGCATGACAATTCCAGTCATTTACATGCTGGAGCACACGCTAAACACTATTCGGAGTCAGGGGGTGGGACAAGAGGAAGGGGAGGAAGTACAGGAGGATTCATATGCACAAGGGATACCAACATCACCAAAGTCCAGACGTTCATCATCACCAAGGCGGCAGGCATGGGACGATGGGGGAGAGGGATTAACAAGGGCACATGGTAGCAGGCAAAATGTTGAGGAAGGTGCAGGAGAACATGAAGAAATGGAGGACGAACTGTTGATGGACATGGAAGACTCAGCAGATGAGGGAGACCTTGGTCACATTTCAGTTGAAAGAAGTTAGGGGGAGATGTCAGAGGAACAAAGAACGGTTAGCACCTCTATGCCACAAACACAGCAAGGACTTGATCTGCATGGATGCGCAAGACACATGATGCAGAGGTGGGGCAGATCATGCTGATGGAGTGGTCTCAGATCAAAGACCTATGCACCCATATGTTTAGCGCTGACAATGCCATTATCAGCATGACAATTTCAGTCATTTACATGCTGGAGTACATGCTAAACACTATTCGGAATCAGGGGGTGGGACAAGAGGAAGGGGAGGAAGTACAGGAGGATTCATATGCGCAAGGGATACCAACATCTACAAGGTCCAGACATTCATCATCACCAAGGCGGCAAGCATGGGACGATGGGGCAGAGGGATTAACAAGGGCGCATAGTAGCAGCCAAAATGTTGAGGAATGTGCAGGAGACCAGGAAGAAAGGGAGGACGAACTCTCGATGGACATGGAAGACTCAGCAGATGAGGGAGACGTTGGTCAAATTTTGGTTGAACGAGGTTGGGGGGAGATGTCAGAGGAAGAAAGCATGGTTTGCACCTCTATGCCACAAACACAGCGAGGACTTGGTCCGCATGGATGCGCAAGACACATGAGCGCCTTCTTGCTGCACTACTGCACTACCTACAACATGACCCTTGGATTGTCAAAATTAGAAGTGATGATGACTACTGGGTTGCCACACTATTAGATCCCCAGCACAAGTTTAAATTTTGTGAAATAATTCCAGCCATAGAAAGGGACACACGTATGCAGGAGTATCAGCAGAAGCTGTTACTCAATCTTAGCTCGGCTTTTCCAGCGAACACCATTGGTGCAGGGAGTGAATCTCCCAGTTGTAACTTGACATACATGGGACGGTCTCGTCATCAACAGTCTAACCGTACCAGCAGCACCGTATCTGTTGCTGGTAACAGCAGTTTTATTGAATCGTTTTATAATTTTTTTAGACCATCCTTTGCAAGGCCAACAGAGACAAGAAGTCTGACACATAGTCAACGGCTGGAGAGGATGATACAGGAGTATCTCCAAATGAACATCGATGCCATGACTTTGCAAATGGAGCCTTGCTCATTTTGGGCTTCAAATCTTGAAAAATGGCCTGAGCTCCCACTTTGGAGATCTTGACTTGTCCCGTAGCCAGCGTTGTCTCTGAACGTGTCTTCAGTGCTGCTGGGTGTGTGCTGACAGATAAGCGCACGCGTCTGTCCAGTGACAATGTGGACAGACTAACGTTCTACAAGATGAACAAGTCATGGATCCGCAAGGACTTTACTACCCCTGTGTCATCCTGGGGAGAATAAAGGCTTGTGGATTTGGAATGTGCTTTTTGCAAATGTTTCTGTCAAGTTTGCAACTGGGGCACAAGTGCTGCCACTGAAGGGGTTTCTGTGTGGCCCAATTTTTGGAATAAAAAGGGAGACTCTGCTTGGAGTCCCCCTGCTGTGTTATTAAAAATGATCCAAGATGAACAGATCTGGGATCAGCAAAGACTTTGCTAGACCTTCCCCGGTGTCATCCTGGGGACAGTTAAGGCTGGCGTATTTTTGAATGTGCTTGATGCACATCAAAACATCATGTTTGCAACTGGGGCACAAGTGATGCCACTGAAGTAGTGTGTGTGGCCCAATTTTTGGAAAAAAGGGAGACTCTGCTTGGAGTCTCCTTGCTGTGTTTTACATGACTTTAGAAGAGCATGCTATGCCTATATCTGTGTCTCCTCCTCTTTTTCCTCGTCCAGCTGTTTAGTTTTCGCATGGGTATTTGTCCTTGTCACGTTCTCATGTGTTTGTGTTGTCTTGGGAGTTGTTTGGCACCTTTTGGATACCTTTGAGGGTGTTTTCCAGGTGTTTGTGATTGGCTCCCATTGTTTTCAATGGGATTCGAGAGGTTCGTCGAACGGGGCACCGTTTGATGAACCGAACCGAACTCGAACTCTAGGGGGGTGGCTTATCTCTAGTTCCTATGTTAACATGTAACTTGGCCTGTTATGATGTTTTCGATTTAAATAGCTTTTAATTTCAGTGAATGTAACCTCCTAATGCTGCAAATTCCACAAATGAGCATTTTCAGCTCTTTAAAACATATAAAATGTTTAGAAACTCTACTGTGCCTAATAATTTGGAACAGTGCATTTTGAGTTTTTGTTAATTTTGAAGACTATACTGTTATCATTGGGGGTTTATTCAATAAAATTTGATGTATACTCTAATGGGTGAAGACTTTTATTAGTCTGACTGTTATTTGCACCGACCATTTATGAAAATCAGAGAAAAATATAATTTGCATATTAATTTGGAACATGGTGTATATTCTCACAAAACGGATTAGAACATGTGTAGATAAAATTCTCCTTCCACCAGGCCATTAAAAGAATGCCTAGGGAGGGTGAGAATTTAGACCCCACTGAGGCACAAATCATCTGTAAATAAAAAACATAATACAGAGTATTTTTATTATAATAGTCGGGTCCATCATCATGTTGGTCATCCAAGATAGCTACCCGACTTTAATTTTCAAAAATAACTTGACTGAAGTTTCAGACGAAGGAATTGAATTGGTGAATTGAGAATACTAAAACTCGGAGACAAAAAATATTTACTCCCAGACAATCCGATTGCAGCCATTTTCCATGGACTTCCAAAATTACATAAGGACATATTTCCACCTCCTGTGCGGCCAATAATTTCTGGAATAGGGTCCCTAAATGAACCGCTTAGTGAATGGTTGGATGAGCACTTGTTTCCTCTCACCTACAGGATCCCAGGATTTTTCAAAGACTGCTCCACTGTACGTTACGTTTTTGATTAATTTTTGTTGGAATAGTGATTATCATTTTTTGATATCTAACGTTATTAATCTTTTTTCATGCATTACACAATTTTTTGGAATACAGGTAGTACATTATCATACAGTCATATGAAAAGTTTGGGCACCCCTTTTAATGTTAACCTTTTTTCTTTATAACAATTTTTTTTTTTGGGTTTTTGCAATAGCTATTTCAGTTTCATATATCTAAGAACTGATAGACTCAGTAATATTTCTGGATTAAAATGAGGTTTATTGTACTAACAGAAAATGTGCAATCTGCATTTAAACAAAATTTGACAGGTGCAAAAGTATGGGCACCTCAACATAAAAGTGATATTAATATTTTGTAGATCCTCCTTTTGCAAACATAACAGCCTCCAGTCGCTTCCTGTCGCTTTTAATGAGTTCCTGGATCCTGGATGAAGGTATATTTGACCATTCCTGTGTATAAAACAATTCCAGTTCAGTTACGTTTGATGGTCGCCGAGCATGGACAGCACGCTTCAAATCATTCCACAGATGTTCAATGATATTCAGGTCTGGGGACTGGGATGGCCATTCCAGAACTTTGTAATTGTTCCTCTGCATGAATGCCTGAGTAGATTTGGAGCGGTGTTTTGGACCATTGTCTTGCTGAAATATCCATCCCCTGCGTAACTTCAACTTCGTCACTGATTCTTGCACATTATTGTCAAGAATCTGGTGATACTGAGTTGAATCCATGCGACCCTCAACTTTAACAAGATTCCCGGTGCCGGCATTGGCCACACAGCCCCAAAGCATGATGGGACCTCCACCAAATTTTACTGTGGGTAGCAAATGCTTTTCTTGGAATGCCGTGTTTTTTTGCCTCCATGCATAACGCCTTTTTGTATGACCAAACAACTCAATCTTTGTTTCATCAGTTCACAGGACCTTCTTCCAAAATGGCTTGTCCAAATGTGCTTTTGCATACCTCAGGCGACTCTGTTTGTGGAGTGCTTGCAGAAACGGCTTCTTTTGCATCACTCTCCCATACAGCTTCTCCTTGTGCAAAAGTGCGCTGTATTGTTGACCGATGCACATTGACACTATCTGCAGCAAGATGATGCTGAAGGTCTTTGGAGGTGGTCTGTGGATTGTCCTTGACTGTTTTCACCATTCTTCTTCTGTGCCTTTCTGATATTTTTTTTGGCCTGCCACTTCTGGGCTTAACAAGAACTGTACCTGTGTTCTTCCATTTCCTTACTATGTTCCTCACAGTGGAAACTGACAGTTTAAATCTCTGAGACAACTTTTTGTATCATTCCCCTGAACAACTATGTTGAATAATCTTTGTTTTCAGATCATTTGAGAGTTGTTTTGAGAAGCCCATGATACCACTCTTCATAGGAGATTCAAATAGGAGAACAACTTGCAAGTGGACACCTTAAATACCTTTTCTCATGATTAGATACACCTGCCTATGAAGTTCAAAGCTCAATGAGGTTACAAAACCAATTTAGTGCTTCAGTAAGTCAGTAATAAGCAGTTAGGAGTATTCAAATCAAGAAATTGATAAGGGTGCCCATACTTTTGCACCTGTCAAATTTTGTTTAAATGCAGATTCCACATTTTCTGTTAGTACAATAAACCTCATTTCAATCCAGAAACATTACTGAGTCCATCAGTTATTAGATATATGAAACTGAAATAGTTGTTGCAAAAACCCAAATTGTTATAAAGAAAAAAGGTTAACATTAATAGGGGTGCCCAAACTTTTTCATATGACTGTATCAACAATTATAGTTCATTTTCTATGGAACTTAAACAATTTAGTCTTACGATTCTGCAATATTTACTTCAACATAATTTTTGTCTGTTCAATTCTGTTTCTTATTTATAGATGATTGGTGCCCCAAAGGGGACTAAATTCTCACCCTCCCTAGCCATTCTTTTTCTGGCTTGGTGGGAGGAGAATTTTGTCTACACTTGTTCTAATCTGTTTTTTGACCATGTATTGCGTTACGGCCGTTATGTTGACGATATACAGTACAGACCAAAAGTTTGAACACACCTTCTCATCACAACTGTTAAGAGGGGGACTTTGTGCAGCAGGCCTTCATGGTAAAAAATCTGCTAGGAAACCACTGCTAAGGACAGGCAACAAGCAGAAGAGACTTGGTTGGGCTAAAGAACACAAGGAATGGACATTAGACCAGTGGAAATCTGTGCTTTGGTCTGATGAGTCTAAATTTGAGATCTTTGGATCCAACAACCGTGTCTTTGTAGAAATGGTGAACGGATGGACTTTACATGGCTAGTTCCCAATGTGAAGCATGGAGAAGGAGGTGTGATGGTGTGGGGGTGCTTTGCTGGTGACACTGTTGGGGATTTATTCAGAATTCAGAAGGCGTACAGAACCAGCATGCCTACCACAGCATCTTGCAGCGGCATGCTATTCCATCCGGTTTGTGTTTAGTTGGACCATCATTTATTTTTCAACAGGACAATGACCCCAAACACACCTCCAGTCTGTGTAAGGGCTATTTGACTAAGAAGGAGAGTGATGGGGTGCTACGCCAGGTGACCTGGTCTCCACAGTCACCACACATGAACCCAATGAAGATGGTTTGTGGTGAGCTGGACGCAGAGTGAAGGCAAAAGGGCCAACAAGTGCTAAGCATCTCTGGGAACTCCTTCAAGACTGTTGGAAAACCATTTCTGGTGACTACCTCTTGAAGCTCATCAAGAGAATGCCAAGAGTGTGTAAAGTAGTAATGAATGCAAAAGGTGGCTACTTTGAAGAACCTAGAATATAAGACATATTTTCAGTTGTTTCACACTTTTTTAAATATTTCATTCCACATGTTTTAATTCACAGTTTTGATGTCTTCAATGTGAATCTATGATTTTCAGAGTCCTGAAAATAAAGAAAACTCTTTGAATGAGAAGATGTGTCCAAACTTTTGGTCTGTACTGCACTTATCATCTTGAAGGTCGACATAACACTCTTACCACATTTCCTTACATATCTAAATGACAATAATTTACTGTTAGTCCTCCTTGGTCATCTGTTCCTTTCCTGGACATTTTCCAGGAAGGAGACCCTGTAGAAGGTAAAGTTGTTACATCATTATACAGAAAAGCTATTGCTAGGAATCCCTTATTACTAGCATCCAGTTGTCATTCCCATCAAACAACAAAATCTATTCCTTATGGAGAGTTAATCTGTACTAAACGCTATTGCTCTACTGAGACAACTTTCTTGTAAGAAAACAATACAATCTGCAAGAGATTGAGAGACAGAAGGTATAAAAACGGTAGTATCAAAACTGCAGCGGAGCGGAGCTAGTTTACAATACACAGTACCATAATACATATGAGTCTACAGTTCCCCCAATACGTTTTTCTACTCAATATACGGTAGTTTACAATTTAATGAAATTAGGGATATTGTTTCTAAATATTTGCCAATAATACATCAGGCTAATGTCCTCAAAAGTATCTTACAAAAAGGACATTGTTGTGTAGCTAGAAGAGGAGATTCCTTAGGAAATATTTTATTCCCCCAATGTTTTTTCAAGATACTAATTTTTTTTTTCCAAAAATTTTTTATTGATTTTCTAAATTTTATAAAAACCATAACCAAATAAGTATGATTACAAGAGAAGGACAATCAACTGACAGGATATGACTTAGAAAAGGGTAAAGCCCCAGCCTAATTGTCCTAACTGTTCTTCAATTTACAATGATACATAATGAGTAGAGTTGAGCGATGTTCGAGGTTCGCCAATTTCATGTTCGAGTGATTTTTGGGGGTGCTCGAGATCGAATGCGAACTCGAGCTTTTTGCTAAAAGCTCGATAGCTCGAGTTACGTTCGAGAATGGATCGATCAGCAAAAAGCCTATCTATTTACTAGCTGGCTTTTCACTGTAATACTGTGACTCATACTATTATCAAATTTCAGCGTATAGTGTGCGGGGGGGACACGGTTTAGATCTGTGCTGCTGAGAGAATGCCGATCGCCATTTTTTTTTTCTCCTAAGCGAGCGTGCAGTGGGGCGGGCCAGGATGTCAGCCAATCACAGACACACACACAGCGAAGTGTACTTTTTGCCAGACAAGTGTGACGCCCTGGGCAAGCCAGGGGTCACAGGTCACAACAACACCCACACCCCACATCCCAGGTAGGCACATCGAAGCTACACTACAAACCCTTGTTGCCTGCTTCCAGAGTCTGATGATGCACACCAGGGGGTGGGCCAGGCGGTTGGCTCCGCCCACCGAGGAGGTCACAGCTCTGGAAGCGGGAAAACCAGGCAGTCAGCTCAGGGAAGAGCTTGAGTCGAGATAGGGAGAGGAGTGTGAAGGAGAAGGAAGTGAAAGGAACAGCTAAGTGAAAGTAGAAAGGAGAAAGTGGTAAAGGAGGAAAGTAAGAGTAGTGGAAGGAAAGAAAGAGTGTGAGAAGCCTGAAGGTCTGTGGCTGTGTGCCCGGACGGGAACAGCAAGGTCAGCAACGGCGGTGACTGTCTGGAGGGGGACCGTTTGGAAGTTCCTGGAAGGACCCCGGAGGCTGTGTGTGCCCGGTGGTCTGGAGCAGTGTTCCGAAGGACAGTCAGCACCAGGACATGGGCCTTTCGGACCCCGGCAGGGCTAGGAGTCATCAAATCTGCTAAATCCGTTAGTGAAGGGGACGTAGATTCCCCCAGCAACCAAGTCCCGATTGAAGGCAACAGCTCAACCATTACCGAGGGGACACCGCCACCGCCAAGGCACCAGTTCCCTCAGGGCCAGCGCCTGCGGGCAAAGTGTAGGGCTCCTCCGGCCCAGATTGTAGTCGGGGAGCGGGTAACCGGAGGGAATCCACCGCTACCAAACCGAGAACAAAAGGTGCAAGGAAGAGTGACATCACCGTCACCTACCGGGGGAGCAAGTGCAGCCGTCCGTGGGACCGTCTTACCAGCCGTTTGGTTTACTGTACAAACTGTGTCCGTGTCTCAGGCTGAGTGAGTACCACAGTGCCGCAAGGCACAGCGCTGCCCCCGCGTCCCTGCGCCCACCAGGCCCTGCATCCCCCATCTCATCACCGGGCCCCGGGATCACCAACCCCTACCCACGGAGGGGCACCCAACAACTAGCTGCTCTCCCACCATCACTCCCGGGATCCCCGCATCGAGCAGCGGTGGTGAAATCACCACAACCGTGGGTGGCGTCACGAACTGTAACAATCCCCATCACCCCAACAACACCACCCTTTTCACTCACGGGCGAGGAGTGCCGCTCGAGACAGCCCCCGGGATCCGTCTCACCGCTCGAGCCACCACTGAGCAGTAGCAGCAGCCGGACCCGAGCAGAAGGGGGTGAGCGTAGTGTGCTGACACCCTCCTCCCCGCCCGCGACAACTTGGCGTCACGAACAGGATCCTACCGCTCTGCCGTCTGGTAGAGGTGCGCCTTGTTACCGCCGGAGGTATCCGGCAGGAAAATTTCAGAAGCCGCCATCTTGTGGCGCGAAGGGTTCCCGCTCGAGCGTCTTCTCGAGCAGTAGAGGCGCGAAGGCCAAAACCCCGCCCCGAGAGAGGAGGGGCCGGAAAGAGCTAAGGGGGACGCGATGGCGGCTGGCGGCATGTAGACGCCGCTATAATAGCAGGGACGCCAGGACTCTGCAAACATACCGTTCCTGGAAGAGAGAGAAAAGAGCACTATGTGGATGCCGTCCCGAAACACCGTGGCCCCCGCGCCGGGAACCGCAGCGTGGGTGGAGATCCGGACCGCGCAGCTCCATCTAAGGCTGCAGGTCAAAATGCAGCTCCTCTTGGAGGAGTGGGAGACCGACATGGCGGACGTTTTGGCAGCCGTGCGGAGACGCGAGGAGGAAGCGGAGGAAGGGAGGGTGAGTGACCCACGCCCCTATGTCCCCGAAGGACCGGTCGCTGCGGCTGAGGGACCCGGTCCAAGCCCTCTCCCCCCGTTGCCTCCCTCGCCACCCGTCTCGGAGGCCGTGACCCCGCCACTAGGCCCGCTACCACCGCAACCGGTAGCGATACCCAGCCCGTCCGCCCCAGCGGACCGACCTGTAGCCGGAGCCCGTAGCAAACCGGAGGCATTGCCTTGGAAGGCCCCGAGGATAGTGCCAGAGACAGTCCCCGAGCAGTTGCCCGAGCCGGAGCCGATGACCCGCTCCGAGCCGAAGGCCCAGCTGCGGAAAGCCCCTGTGCCCATCCCCCACACCTCGGCTGAGGTGGCGCCGGGTTGTTGCTGCAGGGCAGCGCCCAAGGCCATGACACCGCGGGATACGCCGCTCACTTGTCTGACAGTGGGTAACGTTCTGGATGTCCCGCGGGGCCCGACCCGTGCGCCGGAGCTGGCAGCAGTGCCATACTGGGATAGGGAGCCGACAAAGCTGGGCCTGGAGATCGCGGAGAGGGAGAGAGGGAAGGCCGAGCTGGTGGCCCGAGCCATTCGGGAAAAGGAAAACCTGCGGCAAGCGACCTTCCGTGTCCGGGGCCCGTTCTACGAGGGGCAGGTGAGGCGGTTTGATGTCCGCCGGGGCTACGGGTTCATATACGAAGCGGGCCTGGAGGCCGAGGTGTTTGTAGCCCGGCGGGATGTACATGCCCACCTGCCCGAAGAGCATCCTGGCCGTAATCTGATACCGGGAGACATGGTGCGGTACACCCGGCACTGCGGAGAGAGGGGGTGGTTTGCCCTGGATGTGAAGCTGAAGGGCAGCCAGGAGAGCAAGGTGAGCTCAGCACCCCCTCCCTCGGATGAAGCAGCAGCAGGACCAGAGTAGGGCAGCGGATGCCCATTGCACCGTCCCCGTGGGGACCACCAGGAGTTTTGTTTGTTTGAAAAGTTTGAAAAGTTTTGAAAAGTTACAGATGAAAAATGATGATTGACCGACTTTTTACCTGATTTGATTGTTGATTTGCAACCGGCCGGAGCCGGCACCGTTGTCCCCGTGGGGACCGTTTAAATAGCATGGGAACTATCCATGGACAAGCCCGTGAACTTTGCAGGGCAACCACAAACGTTAGTGGCTTGTAAATAAAAATCTTTTGTTGCAGCTGACCGTTACCGCCTCCGGAGAGGCAGGTTGGGAAGGACAGATCCCGCTCGGGTAACTTGTGCTGGACTGTGGGTCAAGGGGTGCTGCCTGGGCTTTAGGGGCAGCATCAGGGCCAGGTTACTTGGGTGGGAGAGAGCGGCAGCAGCAACCGTTTAAAAATGTTGGAAACGTTAAAGTAATTGTGCCTCCCGTCTTGGGAAGAGTATTAAAAATGTATATATGTTGATTTAAAAATTGTTATCTTTTTCAGAAAAATAAAACCGGTGTAGGACGGCAGCCCGCGGACGGTCTGCATTTTGCTAAGGGGGAATGTGACGCCCTGGGCAAGCCAGGGGTCACAGGTCACAACAACACCCACACCCCACATCCCAGGTAGGCACATCGAAGCTACACTACAAACCCTTGTTGCCTGCTTCCAGAGTCTGATGATGCACACCAGGGGGTGGGCCAGGCGGTTGGCTCCGCCCACCGAGGAGGTCACAGCTCTGGAAGCGGGAAAACCAGGCAGTCAGCTCAGGGAAGAGCTTGAGTCGAGATAGGGAGAGGAGTGTGAAGGAGAAGGAAGTGAAAGGAACAGCTAAGTGAAAGTAGAAAGGAGAAAGTGGTAAAGGAGGAAAGTAAGAGTAGTGGAAGGAAAGAAAGAGTGTGAGAAGCCTGAAGGTCTGTGGCTGTGTGCCCGGACGGGAACAGCAAGGTCAGCAACGGCGGTGACTGTCTGGAGGGGGACCGTTTGGAAGTTCCTGGAAGGACCCCGGAGGCTGTGTGTGCCCGGTGGTCTGGAGCAGTGTTCCGAAGGACAGTCAGCACCAGGACAGGGGCCTTTCGGACCCCGGCAGGGCTAGGAGTCGTCAAATCTGCTAAATCCGTTAGTGAAGGGGACGTAGATTCCCCCAGCAACCAAGTCCCGATTGAAGGCAACAGCTCAACCATTACCGAGGGGACACCGCCACCGCCAAGGCACCAGTTCCCTCAGGGCCAGCGCCTGCGGGCAAAGTGTAGGGCTCCTCCGGCCCAGATTGTAGTCGGGGAGCGGGTAACCGGAGGGAATCCACCGCTACCAAACCGAGAACAAAAGGTGCAAGGAAGAGTGACATCACCGTTACCTACCGGGGGAGCAAGTGCAGCCGTCCGTGGGACCGTCTTACCAGCCGTTTGGTTTACCGTACAAACTGTGTCCGTGTCTCAGGCTGAGTGAGTACCACAGTGCCGCAAGGCACAGCGCTGCCCCCGCGTCCCTGCGCCCACCAGGGCCTGCATCCCCCATCTCATCACCGGGCCCCGGGATCACCAACCCCTACCCACGGAGGGGCACCCAACAACTAGCTGCTCTCCCACCATCACTCCCGGGATCCCCGCATCGAGCAGCGGTGGTGAAATCACCACAACCGTGGGTGGCGTCACGAACTGTAACAATCCCCATCACCCCAACAACACCACCCTTTTCACTCACGGGCGAGGAGTGCCGCTCGAGACAGCCCCCGGGATCCGGCTCACCGCTCGAGCCACCACTGAGCAGTAGCAGCAGCCGGACCCGAGCAGAAGGGGGTGAGCGTAGTGTGCTGACACCCTCCTCCCCGCCCGCGACACAAGCAAGGGCATGTGTCATAGGCTGTCCATGTCACATGTCCTTGCCTTATAAATACAGCCATTTTCCTTCACGCCGCCATTATCAGCCTTGTGTGTGTGGGTGACAGTCACCGCTCACGCTGCTGCCGCCATTCCTGCTGTGTACGCTATACACACAGCACTGTACAGATTAGGGACTGCAGTTTTTTTCAGCTTTTTTCAGGGCTGATTTCCAGGCACTCAGAGCCATAGCTGACAGGCAGGTCCGTGGAAACGCTGTATACAGCTTTAGATAACAGCGTCTGTGTACCTCAGCTCAGGGAATTCCTTGCTGCATTTCATCATTAGGAGGGATAGAAAGTGAAGCTTCCTTTACTGTCCTGGTACCCACAGAACACGGCCACTGTACCCACCTGCCCCCATTGGCAACGCTATTTTTATAGCAAACAGTGCTGAAACTTCGTGGCATCCAAACAGTGTCTGCTATCCTAAATTTTTGTCCCACTGGTGCCAAGCAAGTTCCACCACCTTTGCATGCTAGCCTCCTGGACATTTTGCTATGCTATTTTTATAGCAAACAGTACTGAAACTTCGTGGCATCCAAACAGTGTCTGCTATCCTAAATTTGTGTCCCACTGGTGCCAAGCAAGTTCCACCACCTCTGCATGCTAGCCTCCTGGACATTTTGCTACGCTATTTTTATAGCAAACAGTGCTGAAACTTAGTGGCATCAAAACAGTGTCTTATATACTAAATTTAGTGTCCCACTGGTGCCAAGCAAGTTCCACCACCTCTGCATGCTAGCCTCCTGCACATTTTGCTACGCTATTTTTATAGCAAACAGTGCTGAAACTTAGTGGCATCCAAACAGTGTCTGCTATAATACATTTAGTGTCCCACTGGTGCCAAACAAGTTCCAGCACCTCTGCATGCTAGCCTCCTGCACATTTTGCTATGCTATTTTTATAGCAAACAGTGCTGAAGCTTAGTGGCATCCAAAAAGGTGTCTGCTATGCTACATTAAGTGTCCCACTGGTGCCAAGCAATTTCCAGCACCTCTGCATGCTAGCCTCCTGCACATTTTGCTACGCTATTTTTATAGCAAACAGTGCTGAAGCTTAAGGCCCCGTCACACTAAGCAACATCGCTAGCAACATCGCTGCTAACGAACAACTTTTGTGACGTAACAGCGATGTTGCTAGTGATGTTGCTTAGTGTGACATCCAGCAACAACCTGGCCCCTGCTGTGAGGTCGTTGGCTGTTGCTGAATGTCCTGGGCCATTTTTTAGTTGTTGCTGTCCCGCTGTGAAGCACAGATCGCTGTGTGTGACAGCGAGACAGCAACAACTAAATGTGCAGGCAGCAGGAGCCGGCTTCTGCGGACACTGGTAACCACGGTAAACATCGGGTAACCAAGAAGCCCTGTCCTTGGTTACCCGATATTTACCTTTGTTACCAGCCTCCTCCGCTCTCACTGTCAGTGCCGGCTCCTGCTTCTTGCACATGTAGCTACAGCACACATCGGGTAATTGACCCAATGTGTGCTGTAACTAGGAGAGCAGGGAGCCAGCGCTAAGCAGTGTGCGCTGCTCCCTGCTCTGTGCACATGTAGCTGCAGCACACATCGGGTAATTCACCCGATGTGTGCTGTAACTAGGAGAGCAGGGAGCCAGCGCTAAGCAGTGTGCGCTGCTCCCTGCTCTGTGCACATGTAGCTGCAGCACACATCGGGTAATTAACCCGATGTGTGCTGTAACTAGGAGAGCAGGGAGCCAGCGCTCAGTGTGCGCTGCTCCCTGCTCTGTGCACGTGTAGCTGCGTGCGCTGGTAACAGGGTAAATATCGGGTTGGTTACCCGATATTTACCTTAGTTACCAAGCGCAGCATCTTCCACACGGCGCTGCTGGCTGGGGGCTGGGACACTGGTTGCTGGTGAGCTCACCAGCAACTCGTGTAGCCACGCTCCAGCGATCCCTGCCAGGTCAGGTTGCTGGTGGGATCGCTGGAGTGTCGCAGTGTGACATCTCACCAGCAACCTCCTAGCAACTTACCAGCGATCCCTATCAGGTTGGATCGTTGTTGGGATCGCTGGTAAGTTGTTTAGTGTGACTGGGCCTTTAGTGGCATCCAAAAAGGTGTCTGCTATACTACATTTAGTGTCCCACTGGTGCCAAGCAAGTTACACCACCTCTGCATGCTAGCCTCTTGCACATTTTGCTACGCTGTTATTATAGCAAACAGTGCTGAAACTTAGTGGCATCCAAACAGTGTCTGCTATACTAAATGTAGTGTCACACTGGTGCCAAGCAAGCTCCACCACTTCTGCATGCTAGCCTCCTGCACATTTTGCTACGCTATTTTTATAGCAAACAGTGCTGAAACTTAGTGGCATCCAGTGTCTGCTATACTACATTCAGTGTCCCACTGGTGCCAAGCAAGTTCCACCACCTCTGCATGCTAGCCTGCTGCACATTTTGCTACGCTATTTTTATAGCAAACAGTGCTGAAACTTAGTGGCATCCAAACAGTGTCTGCTATACTACATTTAGTGTCCCACTGGTGCCAAGCAAGTTCCACCACCTCTGCATGCTAGCCTCCTGCACATTTTGCTACGCTATTTTTATAGCAAACAGTGCTGAAACTTAGTGGCATCCAAACAGTGTCTGCTATACTAAATGTAGTATCCCAATGGTGCCAAGCAAGTTCCACCACCTGTGCATGCTAGCCTCCTGCACATTTTGCTATGCTATTTTTATAGCAAACAGTGCTGAAACTTAGTGGCATCCAAACAGTGTCTGCTATACTACATTTAGTGTCCCACTGGTGCCAAGCAAGTTCCACCACCTCTGCATGCTAGCCTCCTGCACATTTTGCTACGCTATTTTTATAGCAAACAGTGCTGAAACTTAGTGGCATCCAAACAATGTCTGCTATACTACATTTAGTGTCCCACTGGTGCCAAGCAAGTTCCACCACCTCTGCATGCTAGCCTCCTGCACATTTTGCTACGCTATTTTAATAGCAAACAGTGCTGAAACTTAGTGGCATCCAAACAGTGTCTGCTATACTACATTTAGTGTCCCACTGGTGCCAAGCAAGTTTCACCACCTCTGCATGCTAGCCTCCTGCACATTTTGCTACGCTATTTTTATAGCAAACAGTGCTGAAACTTAGTGGCATCCAAAAAGTGTCTGTTATACTAAATGTAGTGTCCCACTGGTGCCAAGCAAGTTCCACTACCTCTGCATGCTAGCCTCCTGCACATTTTGCTACGCTATTTTTATAGCAAACAGTGCTGAAACTTAGTGGCATCCAAAAAGTGTCTGCTATACTACATTTAGTGTCCCACTGGTGCCAAGCAAGTTCCACCACCTCTGCATGCTAGCCTCCTGGACATTTTGATACGCTATTTTTTATAGCAAACAGTGCTGCCAGTTTTCGGGCCATAGTTGCATTGTCAGGGATAGTCAGTGTTTGTTCTTCAGCTGTCAATAAAGCTAGACCACCACTGCAATCTACACCACCTCTCAATTTTTGCTACCACATTTTAAGTGTCCAATCTTGTCGCTAACAAAATGAGTGACAAAAGGACAGATGCTCGTGGAACGGGGAACAGGCGTGTTGGAAAAGGAAAAAAAGTTTGTGTCCGTGGTGAAGGTGGGAAAGGCACATTAACACTTGCTGAAGATAGGCCATCTTCCAGCAAAAGTAAGTTGTCTACTACTTTCCGTGGACAATCCGATGTGCTCCCTTTTTTGTGGAACAAAACAACTGTAATAAAGGTAGATGATGCACAAAAAAAGAACATGCTTGAATGGATCTCAAGTGCTCCAACAAGTGGCCTCTCCTCAACCTCATCTTCAACATTTAAAAAACTCCAGTCCTCTGAGTTGTCACCCCAATCGCACTTGCTTTCTCTCAGCTCTCAAGTCTCCACCCGCCCTGCAGAGTATGGTGTAACAGAGATGGGTGAGTCTGCAGAGCTGTTTAGTCACACTATAGCCTGGGAATCAGAGGTCTGCTCCCAAGCTACAGTGAGTACAGACCAGGAAATGGTCTGCAGTGATGCCCAGAAGCTTTGTGACTCAGATTCAGGCCCTGATGACCAGGTTTCTGAGCATAATGTAGACCCTCATTCCCAAACTCAACCCAGGAGAAACAGGGGCAAAGCAGTCATGGGTCACACAAGGGACCACAGGGTCAATAATCAGTACAACATCTTTTGCAAAAATATAACAAATATTTATTTAAATATAATGCATAGCAAAAGAAGTGACAGTACAAAGACATCATCAGAAAGAGTTAATAAAGAGTACTGATCAGGCTAAAGATATGTCACTGGTGTAGAACACGGGTCCACGTACCATATAGGGAGTAAAAATACAACGATGTCAAATGATGACTCCTCTAAGCAACTATACAGGGACTGCAAATTTTCCCATCATAGAATAACAAAGCATATACAGGGTTAAGGGGCATTACAGTATGTGTCCAAAGTAACAGGCACTCATTCAGTTAATAGTTCCCAGTGCTCAGAGGAGCCACATCCTAGACCATGTTATAGACAGCCAGAATAGGAGTAAACAGTAATGAGAACAAATAGAGAAATTCCCATCTTGAACTCACCCATACTGGTTACCGTGGAAGCCGAGGAAAACGTGCCCCGACGCGCACGTTTCGAAAACTTCTTCGGGGGGCCGTGGAGTGGTGTGAATGAGGCTAACATGTGTTTAAATATGCCGCTTCCGTAACCGGCTTGTCAGCCATTGGTCGCGCGCGAGGTGGGACTCCGGCCAGAGACCGCGTCATAGGGCACTCCCGGAAGTGACGCGAGCATTTCCTGTGTCGTCACACAGGATGCGCGCGTCACACCGTATGGAGGCCGGCCGACGCTGGTATGGTAGGAGTGACACTGCAAGTGCGTACCGCTACAGCGGTCATGGAGGAAGTGGGCAACACAAAGGGCAAATAACGGCAGATAGAGAAAGAGCCCTGCACCATATAAGGAATAAACGGACTATATAGAGGAATGACTATAAGGATCAAGAGGGGAGGGATCACAATCCCTGTATCCATATGGCGCTTACATTAAGATACATCACATAATATGGTCTATAATAAACAAAAAGCAACAGCCAACGGTACAGGGAGTGAACTCAATGGAGGCAGCCCAACACAAAATAAATAGGAGAAAGGCACCCCCCTCCACTCGATATAAGGTAAACAGGAACGGTGCAAAATGTTCATTCTTCCATACTATGAGCAACATAATCACTGCACACTGATATACAGCAGGTACAATGAGATGATTCTCCATATGTCCGGATTTGTGTAAGCAGACACCAAAGGTCTGACTAAAATCAATTCCTCCAAAAGGGATTTTCTCTCAGACGCTCCCTCCATGTTGGAGATAGGGAAAGGGACGATCATAGAGCCATCACCATTATCATACATATAATTGCAGGATGGCATATCCAAAGAATCCCAATGAGAGGGTTAAACTCCTGGGGGGAGAGTCCATGAGGCGAAACACATGTGGATGCACTAGCCTAAGCCTGTAAAGAATTGTATTTTGGGTGCAGTCATAACAATATGTTATATTTGGTCGTACATCTTGCCCTCTTCCGTCTGATTCAACCTCATTCCCAAACTGTAACACCTATTGGTGGAAACAATGAGGAACATACTGATGACGATGAGACGCAGATACCAGATTGGGATGACAACTTAACTATTCAGTCAGGGCAGGAAGATCTTAGGTCAGAGGGCGAGGGGAGTGCAAACACAACGCTTGATGATGAAGTTCTAGATCCCACATACTGTCAACCCTCAGTTGGGCACTTGAGGAGGTCACCAGAGGCGGTGGAGGAGGATGCAACTGACGACAAAGTTACCTTGCGCCTTCCTGGACAGAGTCTGAGTACTGGAAGCACGTCAACAAGTGCATCCTCAGCCACCACTCTGCCTCTGAGCACAAGTCGGGGTGGCTCTGCAGGTCGCATGTCCTCTAAGTCTTGTCTAGCCTGGTCCTTTTTTGACCTTGCAAAGGATCTCCCAAATCATGTGATCTGTAAAATTTGTGGTCAATCTATAAGAAGACATAAGGAATAACGTTTGGAACACCATTCTAAGTCTGAACTGGGTGCAAAAAACCTAAAAAAATCACTATATGGATATAAGGTATGCACACCAGTGACTGTGCAAGGGGAATACATGTAATAGCAGAAACTGCTGTATGAATACTGACATGAAAAATCCAATAGCTATATGTAAGGGTGAAAATTGGAATCTGCATTACTGCCATGAACATATGAATAAAGAGAAATTTAGCTATCGAATTGATCAATGCAATAGAGCCTCAACACTACGCCAAAGTATTTCTCTACGTTGGGGTCCCTAGCTTGTGTGTGTCCTCTCATGCAGTTAAAAAACTATAGTGATGTTTTTTTAGGTTTTTTTGCACCCAGTTCAGACTAAAGGCCCTGTCACACACAGAGATAAATCTTTGGCAGATCTGTGGTTGCAGTGAAATCATGGACCTATTCTTCCATTTGTACACAGCCACAAACCTGGCACTGATTGTCCACAATTTCACTGCAACCACAGATCTGCCGCAGATTTATCTCTGTGTGCGACAGGGCCTTTAGAATGGTGTTCCAAATGTTATACCTTATGTGTTAGTAGTTTTTCGTTTGTGAACCCACCCTACTCACACCTTTTGCCAATCCACATCATACGCATAAATAGCCTGGGTCTCAGCTTCCCAACACGGTAAGTTTTTTAACTGCATGAGAGGACACACACAAGCTAGGGACCCCAACGTAGAGAAATACTTTGGCGTAGTGTTGGGGCTCTATTGCATTGATCAATTCAATAGCTAAATTTCTCTTTATTCATATGTTCATGGCAGTAATGCAGATTCCATTTTTCACATTGACCCTTACATATAGCTATTGGATTTTTCATGTCAGTATTCATACAGCAGTTTCTGCTATTACATGTATTCCCCTTGCACAGTCACTGGTGTGCATACCTTATCTCCATATATATATAAATCTATAAGTAGAGGCCAAAACCTTACCAGTTTGACAACTTCTTCCATGAATCGTCACATGAATAGCAAGCATAAGTCCCAGTGGGAAGCTCACTGTGCTGCAATGCGGCCTTGCGGAGTGGGCCTTCCACCGCCTGCCCCTTCCAGTGCATGCGCGCGCTCTTCATCTTCTATGACTGTGGGGACAGCTGTCAGACCTGTTCTTCCACGCAGACCTTCCAACACTTTAACCACAACAGGCAGTTTGCTTGGTAGGTCGTCAGTTGTTTTGGAAGGGGAAACAAGTGCTGGTGTACAGCTCTCTCAGACATCGAAAGCACCAACTTCGGATGAAGGCAACATCATGTCACCGCCTGCACTTTCCTCACAGACCTCCAGTTTTTCTGGGAAACCCTACTCACCACTGTCTCCACACAGCAGCCAGATCTCAGTCCCTCAGATGTGGACAAATAAAAGGCCATTTCCTCCGAGCCATGACAAAGCTAAGAGGTTGACTTTATCCCTCTCTAAGCTCTTGGCTACGGAAATGCTGCCTTTCCCCCTGGTGGACACAGAAGATTTTCGAGACCATATATCCCTCGCAGTGCCCCAGTACCAGATGCCCAGTCGCCACTACTTCTCCAAGAAAGGTGTGCCTGCGCTACACTAGCATGTCGCACACAACATCACCGCTTCCTTGAGAAACTCTGTGTGTGACCGGGTGCATTTCACCACCGATACTTGGACAAGTAATCATGGACAGGGGCGTTACATGTCACTGACTGGGCACTGGGTAACTATGGTGATAGATGGAGAAGGGTCTGCTGAACAAGTCTTGCCGTCCCCATGACTTGTGCGTCAATCCTCTGTATGTTTAAGTTCCTCCACTGCTTCTGCCTCCTCAACCTCGTCTTAGTCATCCACCTCCACCCCAAGCCTGCCTGGTCATGCCACCCGTGTTGTAACTGCGCACAAGGAATCCCGCACACCTTCTTACTATGCTGGCAGCAGAGCGCAATGGCATCAGGCGGTCTTTAGCTTGAAATGTCTGGGAAATGTGAGTCACAAAGCTGAGGAGTTGTGGTCAGCTCTGCGGTCCGAGTTTCGTAAATGGTTGTCTCCACTCAACCTGCAGCCTGGGAAGGCCGTGTGCGACAATGCTGCAAACTTGGGTGCGGCCCTTTGCTTGGGCAAGGTGACACATGTGCCTTGTATGGCTCACGTGTTGAACCTTGTTGTCCGGCAATTTTTAACCCACTATCCTGGCCTAGATGGCCTTCTGCACAGGACATGAAAACTCTCTGCTCACTTCCTCCATTCAACCGCCGCAGCTGACCGACTTGCATCGCTCCAGAAGTCTTTCGGCCTGCTGGTTCATCGCCTGAAATGCGATGTGGCGACACGCTGGAATTCCACTCTTCACATGTTACAGCAACTGTGGCAGCACCGCCGAGCCCTGGTGCAATACGTTATGACTTATAGCCTGGGCCAACAAGATGCAGAGGTGGGGCAGATCATGCTGATGGAGTGGTCTCAGATCAAAGACCTATGCACCCATATGTTTAGCGCTGACAATGCCATTATCAGCATGACAATTTCAGTCATTTACATGCTGGAGTACACGCTAAACACTATTCGGAATCAGGGGGTGGGACAAGAGGAAGGGGAGGAAGTACAGGAGGATTCATATGCGCAAGGGATACCAACATCTACAAGGTCCAGACATTCATCATCACCAAGGCGGCAAGCATGGGACGATGGGGCAGAGGGATTAACAAGGGCGCATAGTAGCAGCCAAAATGTTGAGGAAGGTGCAGGAGACAAGGAAGAAAGGGAGGACGAACTCTCGATGGACATGGAAGACTCAGCAGATGAGGGAGACGTTGGTCAAATTTTGGTTGAACGAGGTTGGGGGGAGATGTCAGAGGAAGAAAGCATGGTTTGCACCTCTATGCCACAAACACAGCGAGGACTTGGTCCGCATGGATGCGCAAGACACATGAGCGCCTTCTTGCTGCACTACTGCACTACCTACAACATGACCCTCGGATTGTCAAAATTAGAAGTGATGATGACTACTGGGTTGCCACAGTATTAGATCCCCAATACAAGTCCAAATTTTATGAAATAATTCCAGCCATAGAAAGAGACGCACATATGCAGGAGTATCAGCAGAAGCTGTTACTCGATCTTAGCTCGGCTTTTCCAGCAAACACCATTGGTGCACGGAGTGAATCTTCCAGTTGTAACTTGACAAACATGGGACTGTCTCATCATCAACAGTCTAACCGTACCAGCAGCACTGTTTCTGGTGCTGGTAACAATTTTATTGAATCGTTTCATAATTTTTTTAGACCATCCTTTGCAAGGCCACCAGAGACAAGAAGTCTGACACACAGTCAATGGCTGGAGAGTATGATACAGGAGTATCTCCAAATGAACATCGATGCCATGACTTTGCAACTGGAGCCTTGCTCATTTTGGGCTTCAAATCTTGAAAAATGGCCTGAGCTCGCCACTTACGCCTTGGAGATCTTGTCGTGTCCCGCAGCCAGCGTTGTTTCTGAATGTGTCTTCAGTGCTGCTGGGTGTGTGCTGACAGATAAGTGCACGCGTCTGTCCAGTGACAATGTGGACAGACTAACGTTCATCAAGATGAACAAGTCATGGATCCGCAAGGACTTTACTACCCCTGTGTCATCCTGGGGAGAGTAAAGGCTTGTGGATTTGGAATGTGCTTGATGCAAATGTACCTGTGAAGTGTACAACTGAGGCAGAAGTGCTGCCACTGAAGTGGTGTCTGTGGGGCCCAATTTTTGGAAAAAAGGGAGACTCCACTTGGAGTCCCCTTGCTGTGTTTTTAATAATGATCCAAAATGAACAAGTCATGGATCAGCAAGGACTTTGATTCCTACCCCGGTGTCATCCTGGGGACGGTTAAGGCTGGCGTATTTTTTAATGTACTTGATGCAAATGTACCTGTGAAGTGTACAACTGGGGCACAAGTGCTGCCACTGAAGTGGTGTCTGTGGGGCCCAATTTTTGGAAAAAAGGGAAACTCTGCTTGGAGTCCCCTTGTTGTGTTTTTAAAAATGATTCAAGATGAACAGATCTGGGATCAGCAAAGACTTTGCTAGACCTTCCCTAGTGTCATCCTGGGGACAGTTAAGGCTGGCGTATTTTTGAATGTGCTTGATGCAAATGTACCTGTGAAGTGTACAACTGGGGCACAAGTGCTGCCACTGAAGTGGTGTCTGTGGAGCCCAATTTTTGGAAAAAAGTGAGACTCCGCTTGGAGTCCCCTTGCTGTGTTTTTAAAAATGATCCAAGGTGAACAAATCATGGATCAGCAAGGACTTTGCTTCGTATCCCGGTGTCATCCTGGGGACAGTTAAGGCTGGCGTATTTTTGAATGTGCTTGATGCAAATCAACTTGTCCAGTTTGCAACTGGGGCACAAGTGCTGCCACTGAAGTGGTGTCTGTGGGGCCCAATTTTTGGAAAAAAGGGAGACTCCACTTGGAGTCCCCTTGCTGTGTTTTTAAAAATGATCCAAAATGAACAAGTCATGGATCAGCAAGGACTTTGATTCCTACCCCGGTGTCATCCTGGGGACAGTTAAGGCTGGCGTATTTTTGAATGTGCTTGATGCAAATGTACCTGTGAAGTGTACAACTGGGGCACAAGTGCTGCCACTGAAGTGGTGTCTGTGGAGCCCAATTTTTGGAAAAAAGTGAGACTCCGCTTGGAGTCCCCTTGCTGTGTTTTTAAAAATGATCCAAGATGAACAAGTCATGGATCAGCAAGGACTTTGCTTCGTATCCCGGTGTCATCCTGGGGACAGTTAAGGCTGGCGTATTTTTGAATGTGCTTGATGCAAATCAACTTGTCCAGTTTGCAACTGGGGCACAAGTGCTGCCACTGAAGTAGTGTCTGTGGGGCCCAATTTTTGGAAAAAAGGGAGACTCCGCTTGGAGTCCCATTGCTGTGTTTTACATGATTTTAGAAGGGCATGCCATGCCTATATCTGTGTCTCCTCCTCTTTTTCCTCGTCCAGCTGTTGTGTTTTCGCATGAGTATTTGTCCTTGTCACTTTCCCATGTGTTTGTGTTGTCTTGTGAGTTTGTCACCTTTTGGACACCTTTGTGTTTTCTATGTGTTTTTATGTGTTTGTGATTGCCTCCCATTGTTTTCTATGGGGTTCGAGAGGTTCGTCGAACTCGAACTCGAACGCGGCCTCCGTTCGACGAAACGAGCCAAACTCGAGCCTCTAGAGGTTCCCTCATCTCTAATAATGAGTAAGAATTAGAGAGTCAAAATACAACACATGTAAAACAAACCCTTAAACCCCTGTGTCATTCTTTAATAATTCCAGTGTTGATGACATGCCTTAATACTTCCTTAACGTTTTGCCTCCGTCTTCCTCCCGAGCCCCCACAAGGTGAACCTCAGTTTGCCCAAACTATCCTGGGTTTCATTCAGGAGGTACCACTCCGTGTACATGAAAGGTGTCACCAAATTATTTATTTCTTCCCGTGTCAAAAGGATTTCAATAAAATGTTTCCACCTACCAAAAAACTTGGCTGTCTTATTGTCTTTGTCCCGTTTTGCTTCTAATTTCTCCAGCCTCAGAAGATTATGTAGTTCGCCGATAACCTCCCTTGTAGATGGAACCTCTCCCTGTATCCACTGTCTTAAGATGCACCTTTTAGCTATCATGGCTATGTCGTGTATGATTACAAATGTCCTTTTGTCCTGAGTATTCAGTCGCCCTCTAACTCCACCTTCAAAGAAGTGAAAAATCCACATCATTAACTCTGGTTTGAAAAATTTTTCCCATGTTGACTAGACCAATGTTCTGACTTGGTTGCAGAACCTCTGTACTTTCCTACATTCCCATAAACCATGTAGTATGTCTGTTTTTTCTTTGTGGCATTTAGGACACTATGCATCTCTGCCTGGTATGTTAAAACCTACAACAGTCCTGTATAAGATCCTATATAGAGTAAAGTAAACCCCAGCACACAAATGAGAACAGAGGGATATATATGCACAAGTGAATTTATTTACAGACACACTGCAAAAGGAACCTAACCAGAGCAACAGCACCAACGTTTCGGCATAGAGCCTTTTTCAAGGTTGTTGCCTGAAAAGGTGTGAGAACAATAACAATAGTGAGTGCATTATGTACAAGTGATACACGAATTATTTACAAAAATAATACAAATATGCATAAACGGTATACTTCAGTTGAAACGTACATCAATGGTCAGAACAAGGAAACACGGGTCTCGGAGGACAACCGGATGTGTACAAAGAGAGGTAAGGTTCCACGGATTTGCAGAGAGTGCTCTTAATCACATGTAAAAATGAAAAAATAGTTAGTACATGCACAATAAAATATTGAGTACCATGGGGAGATGACAAATCTTTGTCAGGTAATACAGCAAAAGTTTGTTAGAGCAAGCATATAGCAGGAGCTAATATCCAAAAACCAAGGAGAGGGGGGCTGAGGGTAAAAAAATGATGAAGGGAAAGTAGAGGATAAAAAGAGAAAGAGAGAGAGAGAGGGAGGGAGAGAAAAAAAAAGGGAGAGAGAAAGGAAAGAAAGAGGGAGAGAAAGAGGGAGAGAAAGAGGGGAGCGAAAGAGGGGAGAGAAGGAGGGGAGAGAGGGAGGGAGAGAAGGGAGGAGAGAAGGAGGGAGGGAAAGAGAGAGAAAGAAAGAGAGAGAGAAAAGAGGGAGACAAAAAGGGAGAGAAGGAGGGAGAGAGAGAGGGAGAGAGAGAGGGAGGGAAAGGAAAAGAGGGCAGGAAGGAGGAGGATGAGAAAGAGAGAGAGGGAACGAAGAAAAAGAGAAGAGAGAAAGAGAAAAGTAAAGGCGGAGAGGTGAGAGGGAGCAAGGGAAGAAAAAGAGGGAAGGAAAAAGGAGAAGGAAAAGAGAGAAAAAAAAAGGAAGGAGAGAGGAGAAAAAAGCGGAAGAGAAGCAAGAGAGGTGAGAAAAGGAGAGAGGAGAGGAACACAGCAGATGAGTGTGATCAGCAACATCAGAGATACAGAGTGCTACATACCATTAGTGAAGGGGTGACAGGGTCACTATGGGAGGTGGATGGACGCCTGGAAAACAAACCAAAACATGGTAAGACATCAGGCAAGAGGCGACGGTGGTGGCTGGAGCGTGCAGGGAAGCAACGCTACCTGCAGTGGAAGTTCAAGGCTGGCGTGAGTGGCAGGGCAAGAGGCTGCAGCGGCGTGAACTAGCATGCTGTGCAGCGCCATTATAAGGGAGACAGGCGGCATGATGGGAAGTGCGTGACTTTCGGAAGCGTGCCATGGAACGCACGTGTGGAAAGCTTGGAGTGCGCATGTCCATGACGCGCGCGATCACGTGACCGTGATGACAGGCTGGTGGGTGGGGAAAGAGCTGTGTGTGCAAGGAGCTCTGTGTGTGAAATTACCTGCTGCAGGGCGTGAAGGAGGCTGTGCCACTGGAAGGATGTGAGGGATGAGGGAGGATCAGTTGTCTCGGATCTGAAAGGGAAGAGAGACAGAATTAATACATAAGACTGAAGGGGGACCTGCTAGAGAATATAAGATATATAAAAAGACATGGATATACAAATCAGTAGAAGGAACCCTGAGGCATGACACACTGTAAATAAAGGAAGTAATGTTAAGAAATCCCTGAAACAAGAAGGACATTAAAGCATAAAACCCATAAGGAAAAGACAATTTATCGGGGGGCCTCATACTCCCTATTGAGCCCTAGTGGCTCTAGAGTTTGTAGGGTATGGATCTAAAAGGCGTCGCGTTCTCTGAGTATTTTAATGCGATTGCCACCACAGCAAGGTTGGTCGACATGCTCAAGAACCTGGAACCGGAGCTGTGGTATGGTGTGGCCAGCGGCAATGAAATGGGCTGGGATGGGTAGAGTGGTCTGCTTGCAGCGGATGGTCGATTTATGTTTATTAATGTGGTCCCGGATATGTTGGGTAGTCTCACCCACACACCTGAGACCGCAGGGGCACTTAATCAAGAAGATGACAAAATTAGACCCCCAGGTGAAGTATCCCGTAATTGGGAACTTCTTACCTGTGCGTGGCTGTGTGAAAAATTCACCTTTGGTGATGTGGGAACACTGCAGGCAATGTAGGCAGGGGAAAGTGCCCTTTCGCTGGCTTGAGAAGAAGGTTTGGTTAGCCAATGGCTTGGAGGGACCAATGTCAGCCCTGACAAAGGTATCTCTTAGGTTCCGAGGTCGTTTATGACAAATGACTGGCCGGGAGTCAAATTCAGGGATAGAGGGGTATGCCTGATGCAATAGAGGCCAATGCTTGAAGATAACTCCATTAATGAGGGGGCTAAATGGGTGGTATGTACTCATGAAAGGGACACCCTTGTAACTATGTGGACTGGGAGCAGGAGGGGAAGGGGAGGGTTTTTACATATGGTGGATAACCCCTTGCTGAAAATTTACTGTCCATATCCAAGTGTCGTGTGTCCCTGGTGGAGGGATCTGAGACGATCTGGTCCACGTGGCAGTGTTGGGAGTGGGGTAGAGACTTTTTAATGGGACAAGGACGGCAGCTAGAGTGTAAGAGGAGGCTGTTTCTGCCGGTTGGTTTGGTGTATAGATCCATTGAGAGGGTACGGTCAGGATTAATGATCACCATGGTGTCAAGGAAATTGATAGAATGGTCACTGTGATGGAGAGTGAACGAGATATTGTCGGTGGCATTATTGATATCAGAAAAGAAGGAATTGAGTGATGTTGTGTCACCTGTCCATATAAGGAAGATGTCATCAATGTAGCGTTTCCACAATGCCACCTGACTGTCAAAGAGAGAGTGGGGATAGATATAATGATGCTCGAAGTGGTCCATATAGATATTTGCATAAGGGGGCGCGACGTTAGACCCCATCGCGGTCCCCCTACACTGCAGAAAAAACTGATCCTCGAATAGGAAAAAATTCTGGGTGAGGACCACCTCGAGCTTATCCAGACAGAACTCTTTTTTGAAGGGTGAGAGATCAGTGTGAGTCTCAAGAAAACCGTCTACTGCGTGAATGCCTTCTTGGTGGCCAATGCTAGTATATAGGCTGGAAACGTCTAGGGTAACAAGCAGGCAATTATCAGGGATGCTGGAGATGGATCTTAATATAGATAGAAAGTGGTTGGTAGCCTTCAGATATGATGTGATTTTAAAGATATGTGGAGTCAGTATTTTCTCAAGGGTGATAGAGATGGGTGACAGAATTGAATCGGTCGATGCAACTATGGGACGACTAGGTGGAAAGGCCAGATTTTTGTGAATCTTTGGCAGAGTATAAAAAACGGGAGTGATGGGATGGCTGTTGATCAGAAATTCGCTGAGTTTCTCATCAATGACGGCCCTCTGTTGGTAAGATCTCACCTTTTCATGTATGAGGGTTGAGATACGGGGTATGGGATCCTGAGATAGTGGACAGTAGGTATTGGTGTCACTAAGTTGCTGACGGATCTCATTAACGTAATAGCTTTTATCAAGTACCACGATAGCTCCGCCTTTGTCGGCTGGCTTGATGATATTTTTATAGCTTTTAAGAGAGGCCACGGCCCTACGTTCATCAGTGGTCATATTGTTCCTGAGGTGAAAAGAGCCCTTACTGATATCCGTGGTAATGGCGTGGACATCCCTGGAGACTAAATTGATAAAAGTCTCAACGGGGTGGTAGCAACGTGATGGTTGGTAGCTACTGGGGATCCTAAGATTGAGACCCGTGAGCGTAAACCCAATAGCAGGTGAGGGGGACGTGGATGCGGCAGATGGCAAGCCGATGTCAGGAGTTCTGGTCGAAAAATGTGCTTTCAGGCGAAGATTCCTGAAAAACCTGTTAAGGTCATGTTCTAAGTTAAAGGTGCTGCAGGAGGGGGTGGGACAGAAGGAGAGACCCTTCTGTAGGACCTGGGTCTCAAGGGGGGATAGGGTCTGACCGGATATATTGTAGACAATGTTGTCCCTACCTGGGAGCGGGTCGTGACTTTCCTTTCTCTCTCCCTTTTTTTTCTCTCCCTCCTTTTTCTCCCTCTCTCTCTCTCCCTTTCTCTTTTTATTGTTCTCACACCTTTTCAGGCAACAACCTTGAAAAAGGCTCTATGCCGAAATGTTGGTGCTGTTGCTCTAGTTAGGTTCCTTTTGCAGTGTGTCTGTAAATAAATTCACTTGTGCATATATATCCCTCTGTTCTCATTTGTGTGCTGGGGTTTACTTTACTCTATATATGGCTTTTTACCCCTTAGCACTGCTAGTGAGTGGTTGAGCCTGGGATTCCCAAATACTTGTACTATATATTTTTTCAGTGCTCCCACTGTACCATTTTTCCCATGTCGACACCTGTTCTCTTGTTTAATGACGAACAAGCCGCTAGTGTCCTTGCCAAGGTGACCACAAGGACTCTGTTCCTCACCATTCCTTTGGATGAGATCCGTACCCGTGATTACCTGACGTAAGCCAAGAGGAACACAGCCCTTGAGCTGCACGCAGCCACTTTGGCTGAATATTATAAAACCCAGAGAATACCGAGGGGGCTCAGAGTCTCCTTGCGGCCCACGCTGTTCTCTGACAACTGTGGGATCAAGAAGATTATCAGAAAAATCGTGTTTATCGATGGCATTCGTCCGCTCCAGCACGCAATTTCCGCCGTGGCTGTGGCCACTCTTCTGGGTCTGACAGCGACCATTTCTCTACAGACTCCCAGTCTTTTTATGGTCAGAGGCACTCTGTATCTCTGATGTTGCTGATCACACTCATCTGCTGTGTTCTTCTCCTCCCTCCTTTTCTCACCTCTCTTGCTTCTCTTTCTTTTTTTTCTCCTCTCTCCTTCCTTTCTTTCTCTCTTTTCCTTCTTTTCCTTCTTTTTCTCCCTCTCTTTTTCTTCCCTTGCTCCCTCTCACCTCTCCGCCTTTACTTCTCTCTTTCTCTCTTCTCTTTTTCTTCATTCCCTCTGTCTCTTTCTCCTCCTCCTCCTTCCTGCCCTCTTTTCCTTTCCCTCCCTCTCTCTCTCTCTCTCTCTCTCCCTCTCTCTCCCTCCTTCTCTCCCTCCTTCTCTCCCTCTCACTCTTTTCTCTCTTTCTTTCTCTCTCTTTCCCTCCCTCCTTTTCTCCCCCTTCTCTCCCTCCCTTTCTCCAATCCTTCTCTCCCCTCCTTCTCTCCCCTCCTTCTCTCCCCTGCTTCTCTCCCCTCTCTCTCCCTGTTTCTCTCCCTCCTTCCCTCCCTCTTTCCCTCCCTCTTTCTCTCTCTCTTTCTCTCTCTCTTTCTCTCCCTTTTTCTCTCCTTTCTTTCCTTTCTCTCTCCCTTTTTTTTCTCTTTCTCCTTTTTCTCCCTCTCTCTGTCCCTCTTTCTCTTTTTTTCCTTTACTTTCCCTTCATCATTTTTTCACCCTCAGCCCCCCTCTCCTTGGTTTTTGGATATTAGCTCCTGCTATATGTTTGCCCTAACAAACTTTTGCTGTATTACCTGACAAAGATTTGTCATCTCCCCATGGTACTCAATATTTTATTGTGCACGTACTAACTATTTTTTCATTTTTACATGTGATTAACAGCACACTCTGCAAACCCGTGGAACCTTACCTCTCTTTGTACACATCCAGTTGTCCTCCGAGACCCGTGTTTCCTTGTTCTGACCATTGATGTATGTTCCAACTGCAGTATACCGTTTATGTATATTTGTATTATGTTTGTAAATAATCCGTGTATCACTTGTACATAATGCACTCACTATTGTTATTGTTCTCACACCTTTTCAGGCAACAACCTTGAAAAAGGCTCTATGCCGAAACGTTGGTGCTGTTTCTTTGATTAGGTTCCTTTTGCAGTGTGTCTGCAAATAAATTCACTTGTGCATATATATCCCTCTGTCCTCATTTGTGTGCTGGGGTTTACTTTACTCTATATATGGCTTTTTACCCCTAAGGCACCGCTAGTGAGTGGTTGAGCCTGGGATTCCCAAATACCTGTATAAGATCCTAAACTGGGTGTTTCTCCAACCCTCTTTGGTGACGTGTTTCCGCATTTGGACCCATCCTTTCTGTATATCACCCACCACTTCTTGCCCTTTCAGTTGTTTCTCCCACACTGAAAGGGTACGACTATCTTCCCGAGATAGATTTGAGAAACATTTACATTTGTTACATCACATTCCAGAAGCTCATCAATCAGGCTTTTGTTCAGTTCCCTTCCAATCTCACCAAGATCTCTGATTACTCCATACTTCAATTGCTCATACTGGATAATGTGAAAGCTGTTGAGGTCATATTTGTCGAGCACTTCCTGTCCTGTCATCCACCTTCTCTCTTCCACATTCATAACATTTTTCATTCTCCTAATGCCCTTCTCTTTCCATCTAATAAATAATTTATTATCTCACCCCTGAGGGAAGTTTGGTGATGCCCAGGGATTTAAGTATTTAGACATCTTCCATGAAAGCCCCAGTTTCGTTCTTACCAATCTCCAGGTTAGCATGGTGTCTCGGAATATAATTGAGTTTCTTATGTGACCAATCGGCCCTAGATAATGGGGAGTGGAGAATGGACGTCAGGTCCCATGGTGCTGCATGCTTGTTTTCCATACCATAGTCTGTGTGTCTACTCGTTTCTCTCAGCCAGTCAATCACGTGTCTCATGATGCATACAAGGTTGTACCCCCTAACGTCTGGATTGATTGCTCCCTCCTTCACTGACTTTATCAACGTATGTAACTTTATTCTGGGTTTCCTTCCCCTCTATGCAAAGTCTGCATATGCTGAGTTGAGTCTGTTGACATCCTTTCGTGTTAGCAGTAGCGAAATTGTTTGGAAGGGGTACAGCAGCCTAGGAAGTCTCATCATTTTTATCAGGTGGCATCTTGCCAGTAGTACAAAGAGCAAGAGTGGTCCTGCACCACTGCGTGTTACCTGCAGTACCGCGTACGTCTGGAGGAAAGCTGTAGATCTTTTAAATCCAAAGCGGGGTGCTCGTCAGAAAGCAGAATCCATGAGAAGCAGGGTAAGAAGAAAAGGACCGCACTCCTTCCGCTGTGCAGGATAACTCATTTATTCAGGTAGGTGCAGGGTAAAAGGCTGGAGACAACCTGTGAGCCGGCTCCTAGACGAGGACCAGGAGCCATCTCACAGGTTGTCTCCAGCCTTTTAGCCTGCACCTACCTGAATAAACGAGTTATCCTGCACAGCGGAAGGAGTGTGGTCCTTTTCTTCTTACCCTGCTTATCTTGCCAGTAGTGGTAAGGGTAGTCCTTTTCATCCCTTTAATTGGGTTATGATTTTTCTGATCAGTGGACCATAGTTCAATTTGTAAATTGAATCCACCGTTCTCCCTATATGCACTCCCAAGTATTTGACTGATGACTGTGCTACAGAGATCCTACTTATATAACCATCTCTTGAGTTTCTCCCAGTTAACCCGTGGCCTCACCTCAGGAATAGGATCTTGCACTTCTTTTTGTTTAACTTAAAACCTGAAAAGGATCCAAATTTTTCGATCATGGCAAGGATCTGTGGCAAGTCCGCACCAGGATCCCCCATATACAGTATAACATCATCAGCGAAAAGCGCTATCTTCATTTCAGCTCCCCTTATTTTAATCCCCTTGAAACTGTTGTGTCCCTGTAACACTCAAGATAATGGCTCGATTACCAGAGTAAATAGTAGGGGGGATAGCAGGAAGTGCTGTCTCATACCCTTCATCAGAGGAAACACGTCCGACAGGAAGCCCGGAGTATGAATCCTTGCTCCCGAGTTGGCATATAAGCTTCTGATGTAAAGTCTCATCTTGCCTATAATCCCCGTAGCCTCCATCACCTTGTCCAACCAGCTCCAATTAACATTATCGAACGCTTTCTCAGCATCGAGTGTGACTAAACCAGGTCTTGCCCCTCCCTCATTACACCTTAATCTAACTGCATCAAAAACTAAAATCGTCTTCCTGATGTTGGTAACCGCATTTCTCCCTTTGATGAACCCTACCTGATGGTCTGAAATTATCCTAGGTAAAATCATGGCCAGTCTATCAGCCATGATTTTAGACATTATTTTTAAATCCTGATTGATGAGCGAAATGGGTCTGTAACTAGAGGGGTCGTCCAGGTCTTTGGTTCCTTTAGGGAGTAATTTAATGTACGCTATATTGGCATTTCTAGGGATTTCTGTTCCTCCCAGGATTGCATTAAAGGCTGAGGTTAGATTCGGTGAAACCAGATCCTTAAGTGCTTTATAAAATTCGATATAAAAACCATCGGGTCCTAGTGCCTTATTGGTGTTAAGCTCTGCGATTGTTCTTGTAACCTCATCCACTGTAATGTCTGCGTTTAGGGCTCCCAGTTCCTCCTCCGTTAAGCTAGGCTATTGGGCTTGTCTTAAGCATTCTGCCTCGTCAGTCATGTCATTATTAGAGTTGAGCGATGTTCGAGTTGAACGGTTCGCCAATTTCATGTTCGAATGATTTTGGGCGGTGTTCGAGTCGTTCGACGAACTCGAACGATATGCTTAAAGTTCGGCAGTTCGAGTTACGTTCGAGAATGGTTCAATCACCAAAAAGCGTAGCTAGTTACTAGCTCGCTTTTCACTGTAATAGTGTGAGTCACTGTGAATCATGATATTATCAAAATTCAGCGTATAGTGTGCGGGGGGGACGGGGTATAGATCAGTGCTGCTGCTGAGTGCTGAAAGAATGGCGATCGCCATTTTTTTTTCCCTAACCGCACGTACAGTGGGGCAGGCCAGGCTGTCAGTCAATCACAGACACACACATAGCAAAGTGGATTTTTGCCAGACAAGCAAGGGCATGTGTCATAGGCTGTGCATGTCAGATGTCCTTGCCTTATAAGACCCGGCCATTTTCCCCGTCACCGCCATTCTTTGTCTGCTGCGGGTGGGTGACAGTCACCGCTCCCGCTGCTGCTGCTGTGTGCGCTATAGACATACAATGCAATCTACATATCGCTTTTGGGATTAGGGACTACTTGTAATTTCAGCCCTTTTCAGGGCTGCATTACAGCCATTCATAGCCATTGTTGCTAGGCAGGTCTGTGCCAAGGCTGTGCAGGGGTTTATATAACAGCATTTGGCTACATCAGCTCAGGCAATTCCTTGGGGCATTGTTTCACTGGCAGGGATAGAAAGTTGGGCTTCCTTTGCTGACCAGCTAGCTACAGCACCTGTGCATTCTACACACCTCTCCATTTTTGCTTTGCAATTTTAATAGCACAAAGTGCTGACACTTTTAGGGGCATACTAAAATTGTCTAGAATACTACCTTAGGGTTTCTTTGCTGTCAAGCAAGGTACACCACATGTGCATTCTACACTCCTCTCCATTTTTGCTGCGCAATTTTCATTTCCAAAAGTGCTGACACTTTCAGGGGCATACTAAAATTGTCTGGGATACTAACTTATTGTTCCTTTGCTGACCAGCTAGCTACAGCACCTTTACATTCTACACACCTGTCCATTTTTGCTACGCAATTTTAATTGCAAACAGTGCTGACACTTTTAGGGGCATACTAAAATTGTCTGGGATACTAACTTAGTGTTCCTTTGCTGACCAGCTAGCTACAACACCTGTGCATTCTACACACCTGTCCATTTTTGCTACGCAATTTTAATTGCGAACAGTGCTGACACTTTTAGGGGCATACTAAAATTGTCTGGGATACTAACTTAGTGTTCCTTTGCTGACTAGCTAGCTACAGCACCTTTGCATTCTACACACCTGTCCATTTTTGCTACGCAATTTTAATTGCAAACAGTGCTGACACTTTTAGGGGCATACTAAAATTGTCTGGGATAGTCAGTGTTGGTTCTTAAGCTGTTAATAAAGCTAGACCACCTCTGGAATCTACACCACCTTTCCATTATTGCTACGACATTTTAAGTGTCCAATTTGGTCACAAACAAAATGAGTGGGAAAATGACAGATGCTGGTGGAAATGGGAACAGGCGTGTTGGAAAGGGAAAAAAAATGTGTGTCCGTGGGGTAGGTGGTAAAGCTACAGTAACATCTGCTGAAGAAAGGCCATCTTCCAGCAAAAGTAAGATGTCTACTACTTTCCGTGGACAATCTGATGTGATTCCTTTTTTACAGAACCGAACAAGTCTAACAAAGGTAGATGATGCACAAAAAAAGAACATGCTTGAATGGATCTCAAGTGCTCTAACAAGTGGCCTCTCCTCCACCTCATCTTCAACATCCAAAAAATTCCAGTCCTCTGAGTTGTCACCCCAATCGCACTTGATTTCTACCAGCTCTCAAGTCTCCACCCACCCTGCAGAGTATGGTGTAACAGAGATGGGTGAGTCTGCAGAGCTGTTCAGTCACACTGTAGCCTGGGAATCAGAGGTCTGATCCAAAGCTACAGTGAGTACAGACCAGAAAATGATCTGCAGTGATGCCCAGAAGCTTTGTGAGTCAGGCCCTAATGACCAAGTTTCTGAGCATAATGTAGACCCTCATTTCCAAACTGTAACACCTCTTGGTAAAGACAATGAGGAACATACTGATGTTGATGAGACTCAGATACCTGATTGGAATGACAACTTAACTATTCAGTCAGGGGAGGAAGAGGTTAGGTCTGAGAGCGAGGGGAGTGCAAACACACAGGTTGACGATGAGGTTGTAGATCCCATTTACTGTCAACCCACGGTCAGGCACTCGAGGAGGTCAGCAGAGGCGGTGGAGGAGGATGTGACTGACAACGAGGTTACCTTGCACCTTCCTGGACAGAGTCGGAGTACTGGAAGCACGTCAACAACTGCATCCTCAGCCCCAACTCTGCCTCTGAGCAGAAGTCGTGGTGGCTCGGCAGGTCGCATGGGCTCTAATAGTTGCCTATCTTGGTCCTTTTTTGATATCGCAAAGGATCTCCCAACTCATGTCATCTGTAAGATTTGTCGCCAATCTGTAAGTAGAGGCCAAAAACTCACTAGTTTGACTACTTCGTCCATAAACCATCACATGAAGAACCAGCATAAGTCCCAGTGGGAAGCTCACTGTGCTACAATGCGGCCTAGCGGAGCAGGCCAACCACCGTCTGACCCTTCAAGTACATCCGCGCGCTCTTCATCCTCTATGACTGAGGGGACAGCAGTCACACATGCTTTGCGACGCAGACCTTCCACCTCTTTAACCGCAACAGGCAGTGTGATTGTTGAACAAATTTTCATAGAAAAGAAGGGGTGTAATGTGTTGTAAACATACATGTCAGGCAAAGGCATCATCTGACTATAGTAAACCCCCTTGATAGGATCTAATTATGGAAGGAAACATTCCAGTCTAACTGCAAAATTATGTGAAAACACACAAAGGAATGATTAATCCAATTTTATTCATTAAATATATATACAGATTAAAAACAGGAGTGCACACACATACTCCTGATTAGTAATACTCATCACTTAAGAGGACATTGTAACCTCACTAACGTGGGGACCAGGACCGGATAGAAAATATATTCACTATGTTTGGGTAAGTACACGGCTGTTGGGTAGGGGAGCCGGTCCAGAGTCCACGCCCAACGCGCGTTTCGGATACCTTTTTCAAGGGCACCGCACGCGCGTTGGGCGTGGACTCTGGACCGGCTCCCCTACCTACCTCGGCCTTCGGTACGTACTTATAACATATATGTGACCCGATCGTGCCTTGTGCACTCCGGGTCAGTACTGCATTACCCGATATCAGAGTCAGATTGAGGGAGTTACTCTCTATGCTTGGGGATAACCTAGGGGTATTGTGATTGGCAACAGCCGTGTACTTACCCAAACATAGTGAATATATTTTCTATCCGGTCCTGGTCCCCACGTTAGTGAAGTTACAATGTCCTCTTAAGTGATGAGTATTACTAATCAGGAGTATGTGTGTGCACTCCTGTTTTTAATCTGTATATATATTTAATGAATAAAATTGGATTAATCATTCCTTTGTGTGTTTTCACATAATTTTGCAGGCAGTGTGATTGGCAGGTCGTCAGTTGTTTTGGAAGGGGAAACAGGTGCTGGTGTAGAGCTCTCTCAGACATCTAGAGCACCAAATTTGGATGAAGGCAACATCATGTCTCCTCCTGCACTTTCCTCACAGACCAGCAGTTTTCCAGGGACACCCTACTTAACACCATCTCCACACAGCAGCCAGATCTCAGTCCCTCAGATGTGGACAAGTAAAAGGCCATTTTCTCCTAGTTATGACAAAGCTAAGAGGTTGACTTTCACCCTCTGGAAGCTGTTTGCTACAGAAATGCTGCCTTTCCGCCTGGTGGATACAGAGGATTTTCGAGACCGTATTTCCGTCGCTGTGCCCCAGTACCAGATGCCCAGTCGCCACTACTTCTCCAAGAAAGGCGTGTCTGCGCTACACCAGCTTGTCGCACACAACATCACAGCTTCCTTGAGAAACTCTGTGTGTAACAGGGTGCATTTCACCACTGATACTTGTACCAGTAAGCATGGACAGGGGTGTTACATGTCGCTGACTGGGCACTGGGTAACTATGGTGAGAGATGGAGAAGGGTCTGCTGTACAAGTCTTGCCGTCCCCACGAGTTGTGCATCAATCCTCTATCTGTCGAAGTTCCTCCACTGCTTCTGCCTCCTCAATCACGTCTGGGTCCTCCACCTCTGCCCAAAGCCTGTCTGGTCAGGCCACCCACGTTGTAACTGTGCACAAGGAATCCCGCACACCTCCTTACTATGCTTGCAGCACAGCACAACGGCATCAGGCGTTCTTTACGTTGAAATGTCTGGGAAATAAGAGTCACACAGCTGAGGAGTTGTGGTCAGCTCCGGAGACCGAGTTTAGTAAATGGTTGTCTCCACTCAACCTGCAGCCAGGTAAAGGCCGTGTGCAACAATGCTGCAAACCTGGGTGCGGCCCTTCGCCGGGGCAAGGTGACACACGTGACTTGTATGGCTCACGTGTTGAACCTTGTTGTCCAGCAATTTTTAACTCACTATCCCGGCCTAGATGGGCTTCTGCACAGGGCACGGTCACTCTCTGCTCACTTCCGCCGTTCAACTTCCGCAGCTGACCGACTTGCATCGCTCCAGAAGTCTTTCGGCCTGCCGGTTCACCGCCTGAAATGCGATGTGTCGACACGCTGGAATTCGACTTTCCACATGTTGCAGGTGGTGGGACAAGAGGAAGGGGAGGAAGTACAGGAGGATTCATATGGGGAAGGGATATCAAGATCTACAAGGTCCAGACGTTCAGCATCACAAAGGTGGCAGGCATGGGATGGTGGGGGAGAGGGATTAACAAGGATGCATGGTAGCAGCCAAACTGTTGAGAAAGGTGCAAAAGCCCAGGAAGAAATGGAGGACAAACTGTCAATGGGCATGGAAGACTCAGCAGATAAGGGAGACCTTGGTCAAATTTCGGTTGTTCGAGGTTGGGGGGAGATGTCAGTGGAAGGAAGCACGGTTAGCACCTCGCCGCCACAAACACAGCAAGGACCTGGTCCACATGGATGCGCAAGACACATAAGCGCCTTCTTGCTGCACTACCTATTACTACTGTTGTACTACTACAACATGACTCTCGGATTGTCCGAATTAGAAGTAATGATGACTACTGGGTTGCCACACTCATAGATCCCTGGTACAAGTCCAAATTTGGCGAAATAATTCCAGCCATAGAAAGGGACGCACGTATGCAGGAGTATCAGCAGAAGCTGTTATGCAATCTTAGCTCGGCTTTTCCACCAAACACCAGTGGTGCACAGAGTGAATCTCCCAATTGTAACTTGCCAAGCATGGGACTGTTGAGTCATCATCAGTCAAACTGTACCAGCAACACCGTATCTGGTGGTAACAGCAATTTTATGGAATTGTTTTATAATTTTTTTAGACCATCCTTTGCAAGGCCACAAGAGACAAGAAGTCTGACACACAGTCAACAGCTGGAGAGTATGATACAGGAGTATCTCCAAATGAACATCAATGCCATGACTGTGCAACTGGAGCCTTGGTCATTTTGGGCTTCCGATCTTGAAAAATGGCCTGAGCTCCCATTTACGCATTGGAGATCTTGTCGTGTCCCGCAGCCAGCGTTGTCTTGGAACGTGTCTTCAGTGCTGCTGGGTGTGTGCTGACAGATAAGCGCACACGTCTGTCCAGTGACAATGTGGACAGACTAACGTTCATCAAGATGAACAAGTCATGGATCCGCAAGGACTTTACTACCCCCGTGTCATCCTGGGGAGAGTAAAGGCTTGGGTATTTTTGAATGTGCTGGATGCAAATCAATATGTGAAGTTTGCAACTGGGGCACAAGTGATGCCACTGAAGTGGTGTGTGTGGCCCAATTTTTGGAAAAAAAGGAGACTCTGCTTGGAGTCCCAAATTATTATATGTGAATAAAAGGAAAAGACTCTGGGCACTGCTTACCATATGATGGTGCTTGCTGGCGATGTTTTCTAAATCCAAGACGTTCTTGGTGAAAAAGCCGCTTGCACTATTGTTGTCCCATAACAGGGTTCTTCTGAGCTTACACTCATGGAGTCATGGATATGGAAGAGCTAACAGCCACCGTGGTGTTTTTGCTAAGCAAAAAGAAGTATCCATCCAGAAACAGAAGCGGCAGCACTCTGCGGTGTGAGAAGTTTTAATTCTGCTTCATACAAACAGGTGAAAAGGCATAGGGGAGGTGAGGGGAGGGAGCACAGAGGACGACGGTACCGTTTCGCACCTCTAGGGGTGCTTTCATGAGTCCACACTGAAACGTGAATGCTAGCCTCTTAAATAGGGTGTGTCAGGATTCACGTGTGGCAATTAAAAACAGTTAAAAGCATTTTTACAGAGTGATAAACAATAGGACTGGTATAAAAGGACAATTTATCACAAAAGATTTGCTAATCATTAATCCTCTATTGTAATCTGGTCATTTTTAGGTCCTTCTCTGCTTTGCCACATAGACTATAATATTCATTCTCACCATGGAAGAGTTTTTTTATATGGGATTTATGACATTATTCTCCCTTTGCGGGGATATAGTACACTGCAGTACCAATTTATTATATTTATTATTTTTCCCATAGGGTTTGTATTATTATTAGCCATTTCCAAGGATATAGTAGACCATAATGCCAATTTATTGTGATAATTTAGTCATTTGTGGCAAAAAAAAAAAAAACCACGCAGGAAAAAGTCACAGAAAAATGTCCAGATCATTTTTTTTCATCCTTCACTGTGTTACCACAAATACTATTACATTTTCCCATGGTATCTATCGCATTGTTAACCCTTTATGGGGGTATTTTGGGGTACAATATCATCTTAATATACTAATTTAATCGCCGCAGCGAGCCGTGAGAAAAAATTATAAGAAAATGACCAGGTCGTTTTTGTCATTAAAACAGATTGCCCTAGGGCTTTTGTATCCATAATCCAATGTGCCTCTCTTCTAAGCAGGTGTTTATGTGTGTCGCCTCCTGCTGGAGAGGGGATGTTTTTTTCTATGCCCGCAAACTGCAGCAACCTCTGATTTCCATTATGGGCCTCTTGCATATGAGTAATGAGGCGAGTTGCCCCTATGCCCGAACCTATGGAATGAAGGTGTTCCCTAAATCTGGTGAAAAGTGGTCGGATGGTTTTTCCTATATATAAAAACCCACATGGGCAGAATAGTACATATACTACCCATTTAGTGCGGCAAGTTATTATATCTTTAATAGTACACCAACGTTCTCCAATTTTTAAGATTTTTCCTGTGACATGTTGGTTACAGTATGCACAATTTCCGCGCCTATGATTCCCTGTGGGAGCCACTTTTTCTAACCAAGTTTTTTCTGGAATATATCTTCTTTTTAGTAGCATGTCATCCAGGTTTTTTGACCTCCTAGATGTGATTTGGGGTTTGTTTACTGCTATTACTTGTAAATCCTTATCCCTTACTATGACATGCCAGTGTCTATTAATGACTGATCTTATTATTTTATCCATTGGCTCGTATTTAAAGTTAAACCTGAATCTATCTTTTATATCAGTTTTTTGTTCGTTATTTTTATTCAGTGTCTGTTTTGGTGTATTTTCTGATTTTTCAAATGCTTTGGTTATTGCGTTTTGCGGGTATCCCCTCTCCAGCAGTCTTTTATTTAGAGCATTTGCTTGTGTCAAGAAGCCCTCTCTAGTACTATTTAGTCTTTTTGTTCTCAAAAACTGTGAGTATGGTATGGCTTTTTTAATATGTTCTGGGTGTGTGCTATCGTATCTAAGCAAGGTATAAACCGCTGTCGGTTTTCTGTGCATTTCTGTCTTTATACTATTATCGTGTATGGCAATTTGTATGTCTAGAAATTCAAGAGAGTTTCCCCCAAATACATTAGTAAAAAACAAATTGTAGTTGTTTTCTGAATTGATAAAAGTGACAAACGTGTCAAACTGAGCCTGTGTGCCGTCCCATATTATAAGGATATCATACATATAGCAATAATAGTGTTTGATGTGGTGCAAGAAAATGTTGGTACTACTGTAGATTATTTCCTCTTCGAGTCTAGCTAAGAACAAATTTGCTAGGGTGCATGCTATGGGGGTGCCCATGGCCACACCCCCATGCTGCAAGAACCATGAATCTACAAATTTGAATACGTTATTTTTTAGCAGCAGCATCAATGCACCACATACAAAGTGTATAAACGGCATGGACTCCCCCATTTTTTGCAAGACCCATGAAAGCACCCCTAGAGGTGCGAAACGTTACCGTCGTCCTCTGTGCTCCCTCCCCTCACCTCCCCTATGCCTTTTCACCTGTTTGTATGAAGCAGAATTAAAACTTCTCACACCGCAGAGTGCTGCCGCTTCTGTTTCTGGATGGATACTTCTTTTTGCTTAGCAAAAACACCACGGTGGCTGTTAGCTCTTCCATATCCATGACTCCATGAGTGTAAGCTCAGAAGAACCCTGTTATGGGACAACAATAGTGCAAGCGGCTTTTTCACCAAGAACGTCTTGGATTTAGAAAACATCGCCAGCAAGCACCATCATATGGTAAGCAGTGCCCAGAGTCTTTTCCTTTTATTCACATATAATAATTTGGGACTCCAAGCAGAGTCTCCTTTTTTTCCAAAAATTGGGCCACACACACACACCACTTCAGTGGCATCACTTGTGCCCTCACAGAATTAAAACTTCTCACACCGCAGAGTGCTGCCGCTTCTGTTTCTGGATGGATACTTCTGCTTGGAGTCCCCTTGCTATGTTTTACATGATTTTAGAAGGGCATGATATGCCTATATCTGTGTCTCCTCCTCTTTTTACTTGTCCAGCTCTTTTGTTTTCGCATGAGTATATATTCTTGTCACTTTTCCACTTTGTGTTTGTGGTGTCTTGTGAGTTATTTGTCACCTTTTGGACACCTTAGAAGGTGTTTTCTATGTGTTTGTATGTGTTTGCCTGCCATTGTTTTCAATGGGGTTCGAATTGGTTCGTCGAACGTTCGACGAAATTGCCCGCCATGCAACGAACCGAACCGAAGTCGAATGCTAGGGGGGTTGCTCATCTCTATTCATTATTCCCTGGCCCGTATAGCTTCCTATAATAATCTCCCAACACCTTGTTTATATCCTTGGGATCTGTAGTTACACCCCCCCCCTTTGTCTTCAATTTAGAGATTACTGTTGTTTTTCTGTTACCCCTTGCTAAATTTGCCAACATCCTCCCCGCCTTATTGCCAAATCTATGAAGATCAGCTCCGTTGTGTGACCAAAATAATTGTTTCTTTTTTTGGCCCACTCATCAAAACCCCTCTTAGCCTCCAACCATCTGTCTCTTGCCAAGGTAGACCTGTCTGCCAGATATTTAGTATATGCTAACTGCGCTGCCTCACTGTGGGAGTTGTAGTCCTCATTCGTCCTCAGTTTAATCATGGCCGCATACCCCACCAAATGTCCTCTCAAAACCGCTTTTGCCATTTCCCAGAATAGTACTGGGGTCACCCTGTGTTCCTTGTTATTCTCTGTGAACTCTTTCCACCACTCTTGTATTATCTTGTGAAAATTATCCTGTCTGAGAAGGAACGACGGGAATCTCAAGATAATGTCTGATCCTCTCCTGAATTTCTCTATGATGTCCACTCTCACCAGACTGTGATCGGAGATCACCATATTCTCAATCATGCAGTTTTGTGCTCCATTCACAAGGTCTAGAGACATCCAGATCTGATCTTTGCGTGACCAACTGTCATGCGGGTGTGAGAAGTGAGTATACTCTCTATCGTGCGGATGAGTTAGTCTCCAAATATCTTTTAGTCCTACATCCTCTAGTGATACATCCCTATTGGCCAAACTTCTGTCCCTGGAGCCCGTCTCCCCCTCTCCACCCCTTCTGTCTTCGGTTGAGTCTGGCACTGTGTTGAAATCTCCCGCCACTATGATGTTAGGTTCTTTATCTGATAATATTATGGCTTTTATATTGTCATGAAACGTTGTCTTTTGCGAGTTTGGACCGTAAACATTATATATACTGAGTGCACCCGCTGGACTAGTAATTGTTAAATGTTGCCACCTTCCCTGATCATCTTCCTCATAAGCCACTACTTCATGACTGAGCTGTTTATCAAAATCAGTGTGCCCGTTTTCCTACCTCGTGCCGCTGCCCCATAGACTGAGCCCACCCAGAATTTCTTCATGCGAAAAAAGTCCTCCCTCCCCAAGTGGGTTTCTTGTAATAGAGCAATATCTGTTTTTAATCTTTTCAAGTGTCTTAATATCATTGCTCGCTTGTTGGATGATCTCAGGCCTTTGACATTCCACGTTGTTAATTGTACCATGTTTACCTAAGTGATCTGCTCTTACCATTACCACCCCTCAGAGCCCCGACAGCAGGGGAGATGAGACGACCAACATTGTGCTCACAAATGGCTCCACTAGAATGACATTTCTTTTCCCCAACTTGTAAATATGTGTACAATGGAGAAGAAAGGCACACATAAGTTGGGCGCACATCAAACAATGATATGAAAAGTCATGCAATATATAAATATTTTATTGGGTCAAAAAAAGTGAAAAACACACAATTAAAAACAGTTAAAAAGATAGACAATGTACAAACAAGGCCTCAAGATATTGTAGTATGGCTCCATGATAATATACCAGTAAGTACAATCATCAAAAGTACATATCAAAAATTTGAATACATATCATGGAGTTACACCAGTAATACCAGTAATAAGAGACTGACACGGTATAAAGTCAGCATGCAGTAATTGTGAGTAAAATATACAAAAATCACAAAATAGATTGGGTTACCTATGGGGCCGAGGAGTAAGGTTGCAGACACTATGAGTACTGCAAATAATGATTCATTCATATAGAATCACAGTTACTCTTAGGGCTGCTTCTCACTTGCGAGTTTCTCGCAGTAGAGCAATGCGAGAAAATCTCGCATTGGAATCGGACACATGTTAGTGAATCATTCAGCTCTCATCTGCAATTTTTTTCTCAGTCCAAATCGGACTGAGAAAAAAATCGCAGCATGCTGCTTTTTTGCGAGTTTCTACTGCGAGTCTCTCCAATGCAAGTCTATGGGAGCCTGTAAAAAATCGGATGTCACGGGATGGCACTCACACCATCCTAGTGACATCTGATTTTCTAAATACATTTCTCGCATGTTTCCTAAAACACTGGAAACGAGTGATGTGTCACAATGTCTGTCAATCTCTATTCTCTGTCAGTCGGTCTCTCCCTCTCGGTCTCTATTCCCTCTCTGTCGATCGGTTTGTCGATCGGTCACTATCTCTGTCCCTCACTCTCTGTCCATGTCGGTCTATCCCTCTCCCCCCCTCTCTCATACTCACCGATCCCCGATCACCAGCGCGGCACTGCACGGCGTTCACATTGCTCCGGCGGCTTCTCCTCTTTTGAAAAAGCCGGCCGCTCATTATTCAATCTCGTATTCCATGCTTTACCCGCCCACCGGCACCTATGATTGGTTGCAGTCAGACACGCCCTTACTCTGAGTGACAGCTGTCTCACAGCAACCAATCACAGTAGCCGGTGGGCGTGTCTATGCTGTGCATTAAAATAAATAAACAAATAATTAAAAAAAACGGCGTGCGGTCCCCCCCAATTTTACTACCAGCCAGATAAAGCCATACGGCTGAAGGCTGGTATTCTCAGGATGGGAAGCTCCACGTTATGAAGAGCCCCCCAGCCTAACAATATCAGCCAGAAGCCGTCCAGAATTGCCGCATACATTAGATGCGACTGTTCTGGGACTGTACCCGGCTCTTCCCGATTTGCCCTGGTGCGTTGGCAATCGAGGTAATAAGGAGTTAATGGCAGCCCATAGCTGTCACTAAATCCTAGATTAATTATTGCAGGCGTCTATGAGACACCCCCAATGATTAACCTGTAAATTAAAGTTAATAAACACACACAGTGAAAAAATCCTTTATTTGAAATAATAAACAATAACAAAGACCCTCGTTCACCACTTTATTAAGTCCCCAAAAAACCCATCCTTGTCCGACGTAATCCACGAAGGTCCCGCGTCGCTTCCAGCTCTGCTACATGAAGGTGACAGGAGCTGCAGAAGACACTGCCGCTCCTGTCACCTCCACGCAGCAACTGAGTTGAGTAGCGCGATCAGCTGAGCTGTCACTGAGGTAACTCGCGGCCACCGCTTGATCCTCCACCTGTGACAGCAAGTCGCCCGAGTGACAGCGATGAAGTCACAGGTAAGTTGCGGTCACGGGGGAGGATCCAGCTAGCCGCAGGTAGCCTGAGTGACGGCAGCGCTAATCGCGCTGCTCACTGCAGTCACTCAGGGGATTAGCGGTCACTGGTGAGTCCTTCACGGGTGACCGCTAATCAGGACGCGACACAGACAGAGCCGCGGCATGACAATGAAGTCGGGTGAAGTTCACTCGAGTTCATTCTGATCGTGCGGCTCTGTCTGTGTCTGCTGTCATCTGCCATACAGCTCTGCTACATGGCTGTCTGTGGCTGCTGTCAGCGGCCATGTAGCAGAGCTGAATAGCAGATGACAGCTGCTGAGAAAAAAAAAGATCACACACGGATCACACACGCATTGCAATCATGAGAAAAATCTCAGGATCGCAGTGCAGTTGCATTGCACTCTGACCTAACGTGAACTAAAATCAGCCGAGTTTTTTTCAGCCAACTCGGACCGATTTTACACGCATAGATGTGTTTCCAGCCTTAGAAAGGCAGACGTAGTGCGATTGTGGAACCAATGTATATGTGAGAAATACCTGTGATTATGTAACAAAACACTGAACAGATTGGATCTACCAATGGGGACAGAAAATGAGATCATAAGTTGAGTTGAGCGTGGTTTGTGGTTCTCCAGTTCGCGGTTTGAGTGATTTTGGGGGCTGTTTTAGATCGAACTAGAACTCGAGCTTTTTGCTAAAGCTCGATAGTTCTAGTTACATTCGAGAACGGTTCTAGCAGCAAAAAGCCAAGCTAATTACTAGCTGGCTTTCCGCTGTAATAGTGTAAGTCACTCTGTGACTCACGCTATTATGAAATTTCAGCGTATAGTGTGCGGGAACAGCGCGTTCAGATCACTGCTGCTGGGATATAGGCGATCGCCATTTTTTTTTCTCTTCTTCCTTTCCTCCCTAAGCGTGTGTGTAGTGGGGTGGGCCAGCATGTCAGCCAATCCCAGACACACACACAGCTAAGTGGACTTTTAGCCAGAGAAGACATGGCATGTGTGATAGGATGTCCATGTCACATGTCCCTGCATTATAAAAACGGACATTTTCCTCCAGCATGCCATTATCTGCCTTCTGCGTCTGGGTGTCAGTCACCGCTGGCGCAGCTCCTGTCTCCGATACTGCTGTGTACGCTCTACACACAGCGCTATACAGAATAGGGATAGAAGTTTCTATCAGCCCTTGTAAGGGCTAATTACAGCAGGCTCAGAGCCATAGGTGACAGTCAGGTCCGTGGAAAGAGTTTTTAACAGCTACAGATAAGAGCGTCTGTGTAGCTAAGGTCAGGGAGTTCCTTGCTGCATTTCACCATTAGGAGGGATAGAAAGTGAGGCTTCCTTTCCTCTACACTGACCCACAACCTGGCCACTGTACCCTCCTGCCCTTTACACACTCAAGCTCATTGTTACAAAGCCATTATACTAGCAAACACTGAGTAAACTTAGTGGCATCCT